>NC_139989.1:73900839-73973339 GCF_964263955.1 Coregonus lavaretus
ACACACAGAGAGACACACACACAGAGACACACTCACACACACACACACACAGAGACACACTCACACACACACACACACCACACACAGAGACAAACACACACACACACACACACACACACACACACACACACACACACACACACACACAGAGACACACACACACACACTGTCCAGACGTGACCGAGCCCTTCACGGATGAGTCATTTCCTATTGGAGGAGAGAATTTATTTCTTCATGTTTTAAATCTGAGGATGTGTTTCCCTCCCTCTCTCTTTATTCAGGGGAGACTGCCTCTTCTGCTGTCAGAAGAGAGTGTGGTGTGTGTGTGGTGTGTGTGGGTGTGTGTGTGTGTGTGTGTGTGTGTGTGTGTGTGTGTGTGTGTGTGTGTGTGTGTGTGTGTGTGTGTGTGCAGTGTGTAGTGTGTGTGTTGTGTGTGTAGTGTGTAGTGTGTGTGTGTGTGTGTGTAGTGTGTGTGTGTGTGTGTGTGTGGTGTGTGTGTGCGTGTGTGTGTGGTGTGTGTGTGTGTGGTGTGTGTGTGTGTGTGGTGTGTGTGCGTGTGTGTGTGTGTGTGTAGTGTGTGTGTGTGTGTGTGTGTGTGTGTGTGTGTGTGTGTGTGTGTGTGTAGTGTGTGTTCAGGAGAGAAGGCCTTCTGTAAGGGTCTATCTATATGCCAGCGGCTGCTTGACTATTCCACAGCCTCTCAGCTGCTGTAACCATTATTATGCAGATGGGGGATAAAAGGTCCACCCAAACGCTCTTCAGCCAAAGCTTCAACGAAAAAGGGGGGATCAGGTGCTCGACTGAGGGACTTGAAAATCCACCAATCAGACAATTCTGGAGAATAAAGGAAAGCAGAAGTTATTTCTGAGTGAATCTGATTTATTGACGAGAGAAACTAACAACAGGCTTTCAGTTTCAGCATGAATCACCTTCATCAGAGCCTTGGGGGTGGTGTTGTGCCTCACCATGGGGGTGGTGTTGTGCCGCACCATGGGGGTGGTGTTGTGCCTCACCATGGGGGTGGTGTTGTGCTGCACCATAGGGGTGGTGTTGTGCTGCACCATGGGGGTGGTGTTGTGCTGCACCATCGGGGTGGTGTTGTGCTGCACCATAGGGGTGGTGTTGTGCTGCACCATGGGGGTGGTGTTGTGCTGCACCATAGGGGTGGTGTTGTGCCTCACCATGGGGGTGGTGTTGTGCCGCACCATGGGGGTGGTGTTGTGCCTCACCATGGGGGTGGTGTTGTGCTGCACCATAGGGGTGGTGTTGTGCTGCACCATGGGGGTGGTGTTGTTCTGCACCATAGGGGTGGTGTTGTGCTGCACCATAGGGGTGGTGTTGTGCTGCACCATGGGGGTGGTGTTGTGCTGCACCATAGGGGTGGTGTTGTGCTGCACCATGGGGGTGGTGTTGTGCTGCACCATGGGGTGGTGTTGTGCTGCACCATGGGGGTGGTGTTGTGCTGCACCATGGGGGTGGTGTTGTGCCTCACCATGGGGGTGGTGTTGTGAAGCACCATGGGGGTGGTGTTGTGCCTCACCATGGGGGTGGTGTTGTGAAGCACCATGGGGGTGGTGTTGTTCTGTACCAGTGGTAATGAAGTTACTCCTAGACACTAATCTAAGGACAATTTGACCTCCATACCTACATCTTAAAGGGGCAATCAGCAGTTGCTAAATCAATTTTTTAATCCATTAAATTAATATCTACCCATTGCTTCTTGAAAAATGTAATTTATGAATGCTGCATGAGCTTAGTTCCACTGTGGTTGTCACGAATACCGCAGAGGCTGCTCCTCGTCCTTGTTCGGGCAGGCTTCGGCGTTCGTCGACCCCGGTGTACTAGCTACCACCGATTGATGTTTTCGATGTTTGTTTTGTCATGTCTAGTTAAGTGCACCTGTTTCGTATTCTGTCATGATTATGTCACCTATAAGTTTCCCTGTGTTATGTTTGGTAGTTGTGTGTTATTGTCCGTCTGTCGTTTGGTGTCGAGGTTCGGTACTTTTGTTTGTGGGTGTTTTTATGCATTTCGCGTATTAATTTGCCTCCGGTGTTTTCGAGGCCATTTATTTTGTATTTGTTCAAGTATTACAGTAAAGTCGTTTTGACTTATCCTCTGTGTCCTGCGCCTGACTTCACCACCGCATCCACATCAGTACCGTGACAGTGGTACCCCGTGAGAACCCAAAATAATTACTTATTTTATGCAAATGTTTGTAAACAACATAAACATCAACACTGTAAAGCATCAAAACGTGGTTAAAACTATAATGTTGATATCGTGGATGGTCAGTCCTTGGTCTGCATAGTTAGAGTTATAATGTTGATATTGTGGATGGTCAGTCCTAGGTCTGTATAGGTTAGAGTTATAATGTTGATATCGTGGATGGTCAGTCCTTGGTCTGTATAGGTTAGAGTTATAATGTTGATATCGTGGATGGTCAGTCCTTGGTCTGTATAGGTTAGAGTTATAATGTTGATATCGTGGATGGTCAGTCCTTGGTCTCTATAGGTTAGAGTTATAATGTTGATATCATGGATGGTCAGTCCTTGGTCTGTATAGGTTAGAGTTATAATGTTGATATCGTGGATGGTCAGTCCTTGGTCTGTATAGGTTAGAGTTATAATGTTGATATCGTGGATGGTCAGTCCTTGCATCCATAGCTCTGTCTATACATTGAGAGAGGATACATTTATCCAGCTCCATCCCTCAGCTTTTTACCGAAACGGGTGTGGAGTAGCTTTGTTATTGTTTCAATTGCTGATTGCCGCGTTGAGTTTGGGATTTAAGGGAAACTAGACTGACCTGGGTCTAATATCTGTTTTAGACCAGCCAGATTGCTCAAGATTGATTTCTAAACTGGACGTCTGTCCATGTCATGAGGAAGTCAGGAAATGCCTTCAAAACCGACCACTAGGGGCAACAGTGAGCGTTATTACCACCAAGTAGACTTGGGTTTTGCTAAGGTTATGTAATCCCATGACATGGATCAAAAGGTTGCGTGTTCAATCCCAGTTGCAGACACTCATTTTTTATTTTTTTATTTTTTTACCCTACCCCAAACCTTATCCCTTAACCTTGACCCTTAACTTTTAAATTTGACGTTTGGAGCAACTTCTAAATTTGACGTTTGGAGCAACTTCGAAATTTGAAGTTTAGAGAAAAGTGCAAAAATGTCTAATTCTGCAGTGAGACTGTGAGAGCTCATTGAGACACCTGGGTAGGAAGGCTCAGGAAGGCAAAGTGAATGTCTCATATAAAAATGATTTAGGCATTAATTCTGACTGGTTAAGGTAAGGCTTAAGGTTTTGGGATAGGTTTAAACTAGCACTGAGATTGAACTCGCGATCCTCGAAGCCATAGCTCGCGGCTTAACACCGTAGCAAGCTGCGAACCTACTAGATAGAAAATAGGTGTTCACGTTTGCCCCTAGTGGACAGTATTGAAGGCATCCTGGGGACCTGGACAAACGTTTAATACTGCAGTGGATCTGGTGTGACCTGGCTGCTCAACTAAAGAGGTCAGATGGTCTACATCGTATATATTTAGATCTAAAAGTTTCAAAACATCATACTGCCCTAGCAGGGAAGAGAGGAAGAGGAGGGGGAGGAGGAGGAGGAGGAGGAGGAGGAGGAGGAAGAATATTAGGAAGAGGAGGAAGAGGGGGAAGAGGAGGAGGAGGAGGAGGAAGAGGAGGAGGAGGAGGAGGAGGATGAGGAGGAGGAGGAGGAGGAGGAGGAGGAGGAAGAAGAAGAAGAAAAGGGGGAGGCGGAGGGGGAGGAGGAGGAGAGAGAGGGGGAGGAGGAGGAGGAGGAAGAAGAAGAGGGGGAGGAGGAGGGGGAGGAGGAGAAGGAGGAAGAATATTAGGAAGAAGAGGAAGAAGAGGAGGAGGAGGAGGAGGAAGATGAAGAATTTTAGGAAGAGGAGGAAGAGGGGGAGGAGGAGGAGGAGGAAGAACATTAGGAAGAGGAGGAAGAGGAGGAGGAGGAGGAGGAGGAGGAAGATGAAGAATATTAGGAAGAGGAGGAAGGGAGGAGGAGGAGGAGGAGGAGGAGGAGGAGGAGGAGGAGGAGGAGGAGGAGGAAGAGGAGGAGGATGGCTGACGATGGCTTTAACAGCTCATTGCAAAGGTTCCAGCGTTGTGTGTGTGTGTGTGTGTGTGTGTGTGTGTGTGTGTGTGTGTGTGAGTGTGTGTGAGTGTGAGTGTGTGTGTGTGTGTGTGTGTGTGTGTGTGTGTGTGTGTGTGTGTGTGTGTGTGTGTGTGTGTGTGTGTGTAAGACATTAGCATTCTATAAAAGCCCCCATGGTTCCTTCTCTGTCCAGTATAAATATAAACACATAAACATTTAAACACATAAACACACGTCAACACGTGGCACAGATGCTTGATGTCTGCAGGCTTGCAGTGAGGAGCCGGGTGGTGTCCATAGGCAGTGACTGGAGCAGAATGAACAGAGTGTAATGGTGAAAGGAACGTGGTAACTTGAAAGCATAAAGCCAAAATGAAATTGCCCCTGAAAATGATTAAATGATAAAACTAGAAAATTAATGTGTTGATATATGTACTTGTGATGATAGTTGGCCAAGCCTGTGTTAACACAATGTATTGTGATGATAGTTGGCCAAGCCTGTGTTAACACGATGTATTGTGATGATAGTTGGCCAAGCCTGTGTTAACACAATGTATTGTGATGATAGTTGGCCAATCCTTTTTTAACACAATGTATTGTGATGATAGTCGGCCAAGCCTGTGTTAACACAATGTATTGTGATGATAGTCGGCCAAGCCTGTGTTAACATGATGTATTGTGATGATAGTCGGCCAAGCCTGTGTTAACACGATGTATTGTGATGATAGTCGGCCAAGCCTGTGTTAACACGATGTATTGTGATGATAGTCGGCCAAGCCTGTGTTAACACGATGTATTGTGATGATAGTCGGCCAAGCCTGTGTTAACACAATGTATTGTGATGATAGTCGGCCAAGCCTGTGTTAACACAATGTATTGTGATGATAGTCGGCCAAGCCTGTGTTAACACAATGTATTGTGATGATAGTCGGCCAAGCCTGTGTTAACACAATGTATTGTGATGATAGTTGGCTATTAGGCAGGACGCCTGTAAGGCTGCAGGTACGGGTGTGGTTGGAGGCGTGGCCAGACAATAAAGATGGAAGTCCCACCCAGTTGTCTACATTAATTAAAATGGTGGAAGCCCTCAAAGGCCCTGCCCATGATAATACGGGTTTTGGCCACTAGAGGCCTCTATCATTCTCTATGACATCACCGTGTTCCATTGGATTCTTTCTGTGTCCTTGGATTTGAACTTCCTTTCAAAGACTCAACGAGAGGTTCAGGTAGGACTAAGGTTTCCATTGTGAATTTGCTCTTTGGGTGATTCCTCACGAAGCTAGGAAAATAAAGAAGAACATGGCTTTTTGGGAGATTTCCATGACATTGGATCCCATAAAAGGGTCCTTTTGGAGGAAGGATTGTCGACATGTATTTGACGTTTGTATCTTAAAGCATATGTCACGGGTGTGACAATGACCCTCCATTTCTTATCATGCATGCTTCTGCCTTTCTAATTGTATGATTGATCCTGTAATTTCATTGGCTGACTGTCTCTGTGTTTGTTTGAGGGGGGTTGTCGTTGTTGTTGGGGGGGGGTATATTTAGTGAGGAACTTTTGGAATCTGTTCCAAAAAAAACATTGTAAATAAAAACATTGCAAAGAAAAAAAAACGTATAAGAAGTTCCATGGAATAATTTTCACTCACTACCTGTCCTGAACGTTTATCCCACGTGGTTTCATTCTCCCAACATGCTTGTTAGCGTAGCTTTGCACCAGCTACTCGACTGGTTCATCTCTGTTCCCTTGGCAGCATCAGTAGAACCATAGTGTAAAATGTCCCTTCAAATTAAGAGTCCCCATGCTCTTGACTCTTGGGATTGGACATTGGTTGGCCTAATGGTCTATAGTAAAACTCTCATTTGTTTCAGGTTGTATCTGTCTGATGCAGTTTTTGTACACTGGCTGCCTTCAGTTATAGGTAGATTAATCCTTCACTTTAATCATTTAGCAGACGATCTTATCCAGAGCAACTTAGAGTTAGTGAGTGCATACATTATTATTATTTATTTTTTCATACTGGCCCCCCGTGGGAATCGAACCCACAACCCTGGCATTGCAAACGCCATGCTCTACCAACTGAGCTACATCCCTGCCGGCCATTCCCTCCCCTGGGCCAATTGTGCGCCGCCCCATGGGTCTCCCGGTCGCAGCCGGCTACGACAGAGCCTGGATTCAAACCAGGATCTCTAGTGGCACAGCTAGCACTGCGATGCAGTGCCTTCGACCACTGCGCCACTCGGTTGATTCAATATTATCACAAACAATGAAGAATACCAATGAAGGTTTTAGACAGATAAACCTCTACAACCTGATTCAACTAGTGAAGTGGTTGATGACTAGATGACTAGTTGAATCAGTAGATGTGCTGTCCTAGTGAAGTGGTTGATGACTAGATGACTAGTTGAATCAGTAGATGTGCTGTACTAGTGAAGTGGTTGATGACTAGATGACTAGTTGAATCAGTAGATGTGCTGTCCCAGTGAAGTGGTTGATGACTAGATGACTAGTTGAATCAGTAGATGTGCTGTCCCTAGTGAAGTGGTTGATGACTAGATGACTAGTTGAATCAGTAGATGTGCTGTCCCTAGTGAAGTGGTTGATGACTAGATGACTAGTTGAATCAGTAGATGTGCTGTCCTAGTGAAGTGGTTGATGACTAGATGACTAGTTGAATCAGTAGATGTGCTGTCCTAGTGAAGTGGTTGATGACTAGATGACTAGTTGAATCAGTAGATGTGCTGTCCTAGTGAAGTGGTTGATGACTAGATGACTAGTTGAATCAGTAGATGTGCTGTCCTAGTGAAGTGGTTGATGACTAGATGACTAGTTGAATCAGTCGATGTGCTGTCCTAGTGAAGTGGTTGATGACTAGATGACTAGTTGAATCAGTAGATGTGCTGTCCTAGTGAAGTGGTTGATGACTAGATGGCTAGTTGAATCAGTAGATGTTTGAACCCTTCTTTCCTCTGCGCGCCCCCTTCTTTCCTCTGCGCGCCCCCTTCTTTCCTCTGCGCACCCCCTTCTTTCCACTGCGCGCCCCCTTCTTTCCTCTGCGCGCCCCCTTCTTTCCACTGCGCGCCCCCTTCTTTCCGCTGCGCACCCCTTTCTTTCCTCTGCGCACCCCCTTCTTTCCTCTGCCGCCCCCTTCTTTCCTCTGCGCGCCCTCTTCTTTCCTCTGCGCACCCCCTTCTTTCCTCTGCGCACCCCCTTCTTTCCTCTGCGCGCCCCCTTCTTTCCTCTGCGCGCCCCCTTCTTTCCTCTGCGCGCCCCCTTCTTTCCTCTGCGCGCCCCCTTCTTTCCTCTGCGCGCCCCCTTCTTTCCTCTGCGCGCCCCCTTCTTTCCTCTGCGCGCCCCCTTCTTTCCTCTGCGCGCCCCCTTCTTTCCTCTGCGCGCCCCCTTCTTTCCTCTGCGCGCCCCCTTCTTTCCTCTGCCGCCCCCTTCTTTCCTCTGCGCGCCCCCTTCTTTCATCTGCGCGCCCCCTTCTTTCCTCTGCGCGCCCCCTTCTTTCCTCTGCGCGCCCCCTTCTTTCCTCTGCGCGCCCCCTTCTTTCCTCTGCGCGCCCCCTTCTTTCCTCTGCGCGCCCCCTTCTTTCCTCTGCGCGCCCCCTTCTTTCCTCTGTGCGCCCCCTTCTTGTTGAATGCTGCGTCCCAGACGCGCCCAATGGAATAGACCGAATTGATGCCAAGCTCTGCCTGTCAACTGGAAACTGTGAAGACAAGTTGTAAGTGCCATCAGGGTGCTTTTACGAATTTCAACGTTGGAAAGTGTTTGCTACATTTTTATGAACCTATTGTTGTGTGGAAACAATCATTGAAATCGAATAAGGAAACTTTTATCTTCAAGGAGAGACAAACTGGAAATGTGAAGCCTGTGAGGGCTATGAACAAAGCTAGAAGAGTGTTGCAGCAGCACATGAACACATTCATTGCCCTCCAATATTCAGTGCAGCAATTGTTTAAGGAGGAGAGGGAGCATGTTGATCTTTCCGACTGGTGTACTGTCTAGTTCGACCAAGTCAAGTGGAAGGAATTTCACCAGTGGAAGGTCATCAGCAACTCCATATCTCGAATGGAACCTGAAGCTGAAGCTGAACGTGCTGTTCTTGTAGAACGTGCTGCTGGCTTGAAGCAAAAACACGCTTTGGAAAAGGAGCACGCGGAATTGCAAGCAAGGAAAGAAAAGTCGGTCATGGAAACTGAGATTGCAGCCATAACAGCAAAACTAAAAGCAAGGAAAGGAGACTAGAAAATTAAACAAAATTACAATCAAGGAAACAAAGCACCCAGAACCGGCATTCCACTCCAAATCCAACCAGACCAAGCCCACTGACACAATATCCACAACTCATCTCACTGTTTTCTCAGCTTGGGAGATGGAAATGTACTCAAAGACTCCCAAGGAGAAGACGACCATCTTCCAAGGAGATGAAGACAACAAGAAAGGAGGTGGAGCTACAGAGAAAGAAGAAGAAACTTCTGTAAGCAGTGCCCTGGTCTCACTGGAGACACCACCTGGTCTCACTGGAGACACCACCTGGTCTCACTGGAGACACCACCTGGTCTCCCTGGAGACACCACCTGGTCTCCCTGGAGACACCACCTGGTATCCCTGGAGACACCACCTGGTATCCTGGAGACACCACCTGGTCTCCCTGGAGACACCAGTGATGTCACAGGAAGGCCAAAATGATCATCAAGGACATCAACCACCCGAGCCACTGCCTGTTCACCCCGCTATCATCCAGAAGGCGAGGTCAGTACAGGTGCATCAAAGCTGGGACCGAGAGACTGAAAAACAGCTTCTATCTCAAGGCCATCAGACTGTTAAATAGCCATCACTAACTAACACATTAGATGCTGCTGCTGCCTATTGAAATCACGGGCCACATTAAGAAATGGAACACTAGTCACTTTAATAATGTTTACATATCTTGCATTACTCATCTCATATGTATATACTGTATTCTATAATATTTTACTGTATCTTAGTCCATGCCGCTCTGTCATTGCTTGTCCATATATGTATATATTCTTAATTCCATTCCATACTTAGATTTGTGTGTATTGGGTATATGTTGTGAAATTGTTAGATATTACTTGTTAGATATTACTGCACTGTCGGAGCTAGAAGCACAAGCATTTCGCTACACCCGCTATAACATCTGCTAAACACGTGTAAGTGACAAATAACATTTGATTTGATTTGATTTGGTCATACTGGAGACACCACCTGGTGATACTGGGGCCGGTGACAGTCACACACTCCAAGGTTAAAACCTCAAACGTAAACAAGGAAAAGTTCAGTGGATGACAGTAAAAGAGACTGGACTGAAGCTGACCACGACGCCTCTAAGGCATTCAGGAGACTATATGCACAAAACTCTCCTCCAACATCACAAGCAATGGGTGGCAAAAGAGACTGGACTGAACTTGACCACGACGTCTATCAGGCATTCAGTAAACTCTCCTCCAACATCACAAGCAATGGGTGGCAAAAAGAAACTGGACTGAACTTGACCACGACGCCTATCAGGCATTCAGTAAACTATCCTCCAACATCACAAGCAATGGGTGGCAAAAAGAAACTGGACTGAACTTGACCACGACGCCTCTGAGGCATTCATGCAAAGGATGGCACAAAACCCTGCACCATCATCACAGGGTTTACCTCCTACTGAGTGCAGGATCCCATCATGGAGACCATGGTGCACCAAGGCTGCATTCTACAAGCAACATCATTCAACCACAGCAACAGCCACTAACACCCACAGATGAGTTCAAATAGTATTTGTTTTCTGTCAAACACTTTGAGCATTTGATCACATTTTGAGTGTTTGCACTTTTGGGATTATTCCATTGGTTTCATTGTGCCAGGCAAGCTCAAAAATGCCCAGCTAAGGCATTTGTAAGAAAACAAATCCTAATTGAACCCAGGTCTACTGAACACTGAACTGAATGTTGTGACATCGTTAGAGCTCTGTTGTGAATGTTCCTAAGCCATGCTTGATACTCCGGTTTTAAGATGCCGTTGCCCCTTTAAGAGCTCTGTTGCAAATGTTCCTAAACCATGCTTGACACTCCGGTTTTAAGATGCCGTTGCCCTTTTAAGAGCTCTGTTGTGAATGTTCCTAAACCATGCTTGATACTCCAGTTGTAACTGCATTTTTAAAACAATGCATTAGCGCAATTGTAGGAGTATAGAAATAAGCGTGTTATCAATGAAAAGCTTGGATCCCCATCTTTTTTTAACAAAGGTCAAAACTGCTTTCAAAAGTGTTTTCCCCGTGATTGCATTAAGAGTTGTTGTCCGTTGACTGCTTGAATAAATGGCCCTACAAAGGCAAAGAGCATCAACTAGAAAACAGTCCAACTGAAGACAAAAAAGGCTTTAAAGTTGTTTTTGCTGTCCAGCCAAATATGTCGTAGGTAGATAAGTGTAAATGCACTGATGTATCATCTTATTATGACCACTGATCTGACCTATGACCCCTTAAATGCTGATACTGCACTCTGCCTTTGTATGACCTTAAACAAGTATATGGGTAATGCAACGGCAAAGTGCAGCATCAAGAAATCTAAATATGTTGATCCAACTTTCTTGTTGTTTATCTGTTTGATGGAAACGGTTTGATAGTTGTTACTACCTTCCAACTGTTTTTAATGGTGTTATGTAGTTATGTTTTCATGTTTTGAATGTTGTATTGTAGCAACCCTCAAGATTTTTTCCCCCATAAGGTAAGAACTATTTAATCACGGAGAATGTTTATACTTATGTGACTTTGTATTACTATCAATGCTGTCCTTTTCTTTATGTTAGCGAGCGTTTCAATATTTTGTTTGCTATCTTTCTTACCATTATCTGGATATTTGCATTTCAATGCGACTTAAACCATGGTGTTTCCGTGGGATTGTGCCATGTTTTATTCTGGTGATAACTGGATCACTGGCTGTCTCATGGAGTGTGTGAGGGTGAGTGTCATGGTCGGGATGGCCTGAACTCAGAGCCTGATAGAATACCAAGGAAAACCATAGTAACTGCAGTAGAACATGGTGGAACAAAGCCAGATGGCAGTAACCTCACTTACTGCTGTTTCCTTGGTTTTTACTGGGATTTTGTAGTTACATCAAATTTGACCCTCCATTTTCTCTGAAACAGAAGATAATTGAACCAGGACACTTTGTCACAAGATATAACAGATACTACGAAGCCTGATTTAGGTCTGAACTCATCTTTGACCAAATGTGTAGCAGCAGTTTGCAATTGTACGGCAGAATAGCTGTGTACATAATCCTAATACCTCTTCACGGACTACATTTGAACACTTGAACAGTGTATTCTTTTAGGGCGTGAAATGGTATGGTAAGATTACCTAGTGGGGCCAGTAACTGAAAGTTTGCTGGTTCGAATACCTGAGCCGTCAAGGTAAAAATCTGTTTGTGCCCTTAAGCAAGGCACTTACACCTGATTTGCTCCAGGGGGCGGCGTACTACTATGACCCTGTAAAACAACACATTTCACTGCATCTATCCGGTGTCTGTGACAATACATTTACAAATATTTTATTTCTTTATTAAAACAATTAATTTAACAATGCTGGTTATAAATCTTGTTGACATTCATCCAAGGACGCCTTGACTTGCATTACACTCTCATTCCAGAAAAATATTCTCATAAAATCATATGACCTATTATTAGAGAAAAGGATTCCTGTGAACGCGGCCTGCTACAAGCAGGAAACAAGTTATGGATGCGTGATCTATCGTGTCATCTTTTTGGGGTAACCACATTGGAACATTCCAACATTCATCTTTAAGGACATGAACTGGCAGAACAGGTTTCAGCAAAGTATGGAGTCATTGTTTTCAGGAAGGTGTCTCCATGGCGATAGGAGGGACAGGAGGCAGACTAAGGGCAAGGGAAGCCACCTGAACTACTGCCCTACAAAGGCAAAGAGCAGTCTACGCAAACAGTGAATCTGAGAAAAATGGCTTTAAAGTTGGGTTTTTTGTCCAATCATATCAACCATGACCACTGACCTTGACAATAAACATTTTAATGAACCACAAACACTTGATGTTTAGGGATGGCACACACATAGGGAGACAGTTTGCGTTCCTTCTCACATATGCACCTAGGAAGATGCAGTGTTTCTCAACCTGTCATTTTACATAATGTTGCAAGACACATACCATCAAATTAATCCATAGTCTTTTGTCCATATTTACAGAAGGCTGTCATTTCACAAATTGTTCCTATATTGAAAGGACATAGGGAAAATAAAGTCAAACATTTCAGTACAAAATAATAACAACAATCACAGCATTACTCAGTCTTAATGTATTTTAACCATATTAACCAGTTTAATCAAATTGTTTTCATTTGGAACACTAAATCAGAACTACATTTGGAGTTCCAGACACTTGTAGAATGTATGCCAAGGCACATTGTAAGAGCTATAAAGAGACAGGGAGTGGGAGAGAGAACAGGTAGAACCTGATATGGAAATGAGCAGAACAAACTAAAGGGACTTTCCACGACCGAATGATCATTCCAGACTATACTTCTATTGAGAGACATATAAAAGGTAAGACGACGATTGTTATGTGTATTAATATAGTTGATGATATTGTTATGTGTATTTATATAGTTGATGATATTGTTATGTGTATTAATATAGTTGATGATATTGTTGTATGTATTCATATAGTTGATGACATTGTTATGTGTATTAATATAGTTGATGATATTGTTATGTGTATTAATATAGTTGATTATATGTTTTGTGGACAGTGTTATAATAGGGCTACTCTCCTTAAAATGTTTTGGATATAAATTAGATGCGTGGGGTGAATTCGTTCTGTTTCCATCTGTGTGCCCCAGGGTGATCGCTCCTACACTATCTAGAATCTAAAAGGGTTATTTGTCTGTCCCCATAGGAGAACCCTTTGTAGAACCCTTTTTGGTCCTAGGTAGAACCCTTTTGGGTTCCATGAAGAATCATTTCCACAGAGGGTTCTAAATGGAAGCCAGAAGGGTTTTACCTGGAACCCAAAAGCGTTCTCCTGTGGGGACAGCCAGAGGACCCTTTTGGAACTCTTTTTTCTAAGAGTGTACTGTATCATAGGTCTATAGACTTGTCTTCTCAAAACAGGCTTAAAACACAACAAGCAACAACATTTTCTCTTTCTAATCTACTGTTAACGCTTTTCACTCAGGAAGGCATGTTGTTTGAAAGAGAGACAAATAAATACTGTGGAAAGACTAACAACAACTTACACTTCCTCAAAACAGGTTGTGTGTGTTCATTAGTGCCCACCGTAGCAAAACATTTGGCAACAGAAACCGTTTAGGTCACGTTGTACAGCGTTTGGAGTAAACTGTTTATGCAACATTTTAAAACTGTTGGCTGCGGAGTAAACTAATGAATACAACCCAGGTTGTAGCCTACAACTCGGCTGTTGATGCCTGCCTGATGCTGTAACCTGAACTTAGCCTGAGGGGTGGACTATGATGCAAGCTAGATATACTGGTTTTCTAAAGTTAGCTTCAGTTATCTTCACATTCCAGATCAGACTTCACCCATAAGAATACACAGAGTGCTAGTCATCAGGAAGGTACTCTCTCAGCAGAACAGTAGATATCTCAATGACTTGACATGTTCTGGTTGTGAATTCAGGCTACAAGGTGAGAATCCTGCCAGGAATGATTGTAAAGTGGTAGAGAAATTAAATGTCTGGTGTAATTTTAGTACAGTGAATGGAAGTAAAACACTCAGACCTAACAGTCTACTTCTACTGAGACAGGTTGGTTTGCGACCTGTTTATCTACTTGTCCTTCACACAAGGAGGAGGTGACTGAAAATGTTGTTGTGTTTGATGCAAGAAACCACTTTACTAAATAAAATGCATCATTATTCCCATGTACTATGATGCAATTCCAACCAAGTAACCCAATTGGCGCCAATAGCGCGATGCGTAGGTTGTTTGCCTTTTTACAAGTGCAACCTGGGTTCACTTCCCTGCCCCGCTGTTTGCTACATTGGTGTCAGAAGTAGTATGGTGTCTGTGAGGCCATCAGAATGCACGGCCCGGATGTGTGAGGGGTATGAGTAGTCGAAGCACAAGACTTGCTTTTATAGGGGGCAGTGTGAGACAGGTTACAATTCCCATCGCAGCAATAGGGTTAACCTAGTTTTGGCCAGCGACCTGGGTTCACTGCCCTGCCCCGCTGTTTGCTACAATATTAACATCACAGGCTACCCGACGTCCGTTGAACAAAGAGACACAACAATATGAGTGGAAGGATTTTAGGATAATATCAGTTAGTGTTGATTTAGAGTTGTCTTCTGGGTTCAGCCTTCTAGCTTCCTTTATCAATAGGGTGAAATATAACAAATGACATGGTCTCAGAGTTTGGAGATAATCAGTCCCAGTTTAAATTGCCCATGATTTCCATTTCATTATTTCCCCAGAGCAGCAAGGGAATCTAGAGACTCAACCTTTGCAGAATCAGAATCACTTTTATTCGCCAAGGACATTTGCACATACATACAGTGGGGAGAACAAGTATTTGATACACTGCCGATTTTGCTGGTTTTCCTACTTACAACGCATGACATAAGTATTTGATCACCTACCAACCAGTAAGAATTCCGGCTCTCACAGACCTGTTAGTTTTTCTTTAAGAAGCCCTCCTCTTCTCCACTCATTACCTGTATTAACTGCACCTGTTTGAACTCGTTACCTGTATAAAAGACACCTGTCCACACACTCAATCAAACAGACTCCAACCTCTCCACAATGGCCAAGACCAGAGAGCTGTGTAAGGACATCAGGGATAACATTGTAGACCTGCACAAGGCTGGGATGGGCTACAGGACAATAGGCAAGCAGCTTGGTAAGAAGGCAACAACTGTTGGCGCAATTATTAGAAAATGGAAGAAGTTCAAGATGACGGTCAATCACCCTCGGTCTGGGGCTCCATGCAAGATCTCACCTGGTGGGGCATCAATGATCATGAGGAAGGTGAGGGATCAGCCCAGAACTACACGGCAGGACCTGGTCAATGACCTGAAGAGAGCTGGGACCACAGTCTCAAAGAAAACCATTAGTAACACACTACGCCGTCATGGATTAAAATCCTGCAGCGCACGCAAGGTCCTCCTGCTCAAGCCAGCGCATGTCCAGGCCCGTCTGAAGTTTGCCAATGACCATCTGGATGATCCAGAGGAGGAATGGGAGAAGGTAATGTGGTCTGATGAGATAAAAATAGAGCTTTTTGGTCTAAACTCCACTCGCCGTGTTTGGAAGAAGAAGAAGGATGAGTACAACCCCAAGAACACCATCCCAACCGTGAAGCTTGGAGGTGGAAACATCTTTCTTTGGGGATGCTTTTCTGCAAAGGGGACAGGACGACTGCACCGTATTGAGGGGAGGATGGATGGGGCCATGTATCGCGAGATCTTGGCCAACAACCTCCTTCCCTCAGTAAGAGCATTGAAGATGGGTCGTGGCTGGGTCTTCCAGCATGACAACGACCTGAAACACACAGCCAGGGCAATTTAGGAGTGGCTCCGTAAGAAGCATCTCAAGGTCCTGGAGTGGCCTAGCCAGTCTCCAGATCTGAACCCAATAGAAAATCTTTGGAGGGAGTTGAAAGGCTGTATTGCCCAGTGACAGCCCCGAAACCTGAAGGATCTGGAGAAGGTCTGTATGGAGGAGTGGGCCAAAATCCCTGCTACAGTGTGTGCAAACCTGGTCAAGACCTACAGGAAACGTATGATCTCTGTAATTGCAAACAAAGTTTTCTGTACCAAATATTAAGTTCTGCTTTTCTGATGTATCAAATACTTATGTCATGCAATAAAATGCAAATTAATTTCTTAAAAATCATACAATGTGATTTTCTGGATTTTTGTTTTAGATTTATTTTTAATTTTTTAATTTTTGACTTTTTTTGGTTTTACCCCATATGTAACTTTGTGTTGTTGTTTTTATCGCACTGCTTTGCTTTATCTTGGCCAGGTCGCAGTTGTAAATGAGAACTTGTTCTCAACTGGCTTACCTGGTTAAATAAAGTTACATATGGGGTAAAACCAAAAAAAGTCAAAAATACAACAGAAAAATATATATACAGTGTGTGCAAATGTAGCAAGTTATGGAGGTAAGGCAATAAATAGGCTATAGTGCAAAATAATTACAATTAGTATTAACACTGGAATGATAGATGTGCAAGAGATGATGTGCAAATAGAGATACTGGGGTACAAATTAGCAAAATAAATAACAATATAGTGATGAGGTAGTTGGGCGGGCTAATTTCAGATGGGCTGTGTACAGGTGCAGTGATCGGTAAGGTGCTCTGACAACTGATGCTTAAAGTTAGTGAGGGAGATAAGTGTCTCCAGCTTCAGAGATTTTTGCAATTTGTTCCAGTCATTGGCAGCAGAGAACTGGAAGGAATGGCGGCCAAAGGAGGTGTTGGCTTTGGGGATGACCAGTGAGATATACCTGCTGGAGCGCATACTACGGGTGGGTATTGCTATGGTGACCAATGAGCTAAGATAAGGCGAGGATTTGCCTAGCAGTGATTTATAGATGGCCTGGAGCCAGTGGGTTTGTCGACGGATATGTAGTGAGGACCAGCCAACAAGAGCGTACAGGTCACAGTGGTGGGTAGTATATGGAGCTTTAGAGACAAAACGGATGGCACTGTGATAGACTACATCCAATTTGCTGAGTAGAGTGTTGGAGGCTATTTTGTAAATGACATCGCCGAAGTCAAGGATCGGTAGGATAGTCAGTTTTACGAGGGCATGTTTGGCAGCATGAGTGAAGGAGGCTTTGTTGCGAAATAGGAAACCGATTCTAGATTTAACTTTGGATTGGAGATTCTTAATGTGAGTCTGGAAGGAGAGTTTACAGTCTAACCAGACACCTAGGTATTTGTAGTTGTTCACATACTCTAGGTCAGACCCGTCGAGAGTAGTGATTCTAGTCGGGTGGGCGGGTGCAAGCAGCGTTCGGTTGAAGAGCATGTATTTAGTTTTACTAGTGTTTAAGAGCAGTTGGAGGCTACTGAAGGAGTGTTGTATGGCATTAAAGCTCGTTTGGAGGTTTGTTAACACAGTGTCCAATGAAGGGCCAGATGTATACAAAATGGTGTCTTCTGCGTAGAGGTGGATCTGAGAGTCACCAGCAGCAAGAGCGACATCATTGATATACACAGAGAAAAGAGTCGGCCCAAGAATTGAACCCTGTGGCACCCCCATAGAGACTGCCATAGGTCCAGACAACAGGCCCTCCGATTTGACACATTGAACTCTATCTGAGAAGTAGTTGGTGAACCAGGCGAGGCAGTCATTTGAGAAACCAAGGCCATTTAGTCTGCCAATAAGAATGCGGTGGTTGACAGAGTCGAAAGCCTTGGCCAGGTCAATGAAAACGGCTGCACAGTACTGTCTATTATCGATCGCGGTTATAATATCGTTTAGGACCTTGAGCGTGGCTGAAGTGCACCCATGACCAGCTTGGAAACCGGATTTCATAGCGGAGAAGGTACGGTGGGATTCGAAATGGTCGGTGATCTGTTTGTTAACTGGGCTTTCTAGATTCCGTCTCTCACAGTTGAAGTGTACCTATGATACAAATTATAGACCTCTACATGCTTTGTAAGTAGGAAAACCTGCAAAATCAGGAGTGTATCAAATACTTGTTCTCCCCACTGTATGTAGGATCTTAATTTGAGCCAGTTTGCTACAGCAGGAAAATATTCCTGCAGCAACAGGAAATGTGAATTATTATGTGAATTATAATTAATGTACATTTTTGTAGCGGTTGATACATTTTTATTTACCTTTAGTCTCTATGGGCCAGATGGCCAGTTGGTGAGGGCTACAGCATGGGGAAATAAACTGTTCAGATGGGGGTCTATAACATCCAATCACATAGGTTTACAGCAGCTGACAGTTGCAACGTTATTGCTAATAACTCAAACTGCCTTATTTAGATAAAAACATAATCTCTGTACAGATGTATGATCTTAATTTGATCACCCTGTTGCAGGATAACTAAAACATGTAGTGTATTTGAGTGTATTTAAGCTTTAAAAAAGGTTTCTGAAGATGATCAATTCCACTTTTCTATTAAAAGAATTGTTCATTAATTATAATCCACATAATAATTCAAATGTCCTGTTGCTGCAGGATTATTTTCCTGCTGTAGCAAACTGGCTAAAATTAAGATCCTACATCTGTAGCAATACACCTCTCTTTGATGTATATGGCCATATCAGGATTGACTTTTGACCATTTGACATCTTTTATTTATTGTTGTTTAGGCTGGTTGAATGAGTTGCCTATAAAAGCTACTTCATCTGCAAGAGAACAGGCGGCTGCACCAGCGACTGTAAGAAGTTATGTAATTTCCTCATATGAACGTGAAAGTAAGTGTGTAGCCTACGCAGTTACACAATGGCTGTTGAAACTGTGGCACGTATTTCTCGGTAACATTAGCTGTCCTATCATAATATAATTTATCTTCATTATTTCTCTTCATATGAAAAGGATTAAAAAGGATTTGACTGTAGATTGTCGACTTGATTCATGATGATGACTGCTGGCTAAGATTTTGAAAGTATGATGTTGACATGATCAGTCCAATCAAAGCTACTGTAGATATAATGTGATTTGACGTCATTTTATCTGTGGCCAATGAACTTCTTGGATGGGCACTTCTAATGTAACTCTATGACAGCACCCAAGGGGCTTGAATTTTCTAGCTCTACCCTTAGACTTGGCAGTGACGTAGTGTCCCCATGAGTGACAGAACAGTGAGCCAATCACGGCACAGCGCTCCGTATTTTCCGCTGGCTGCCCCACCACCACAGAAAGCACTGAGCTAGGCTAAAACACCTGCATTTTGGAGCTGCCTTACTCAAGAAAAAAAAAAGAGGCGGCTTTATTAACTCAATGATATATATATATATATATATTTATTTTAAATTTTTTGCAAACTGATATGTGACACGTATTAATGCCAAAATAACATGCAAAACAGGAAAGGCCACCTGCCCTGAATGACCGGTCGCCACTGGCTGAGGTATAGACCTTGATCTGCTTTACACAACAACAAAAAAACTGTTATACATTATAACCTAGCCTACTTTAAATAATATATAAAATCTCTTAATTGTTGCAAAAAACCTTTCTGTATAGATCACTGATCCCCCCCAGATCAATCAGGCCTGTTTTAGCCCTTCTGTCTACATTCTCAGATACGTTTAGAAAAGAACAGATTCAAAGATGATAAATGGCAACTTTTAATGAATACAAATAAGTGTGAGACATGGCCTTGTGTTGCTGCACTGTCTATAACTACCTTAACAAACAGTAACTTATGATTATTATTGACAGTTACCATGGAGAAGATATGTCACAACTACATGTTCATATGATTGCATTAAATCACCTGACTGTTTCGATATGTCTGTTAGTAAATGTTTTGTAAGAGATAATTAATAAATGATAACAATTCACATTCAAGAATTACTGTGTTAACTACAACCAACATGTTGGATCTCTGTTTAAGGGTCAGTTCTCTAAAATGAGTCTCTCTGGGGAGAGAGAGGAGGGGGTCCCTGCCTCTAAAACGAGTCTCTCTGGGGAGAAAGAGGAGGGGGTCCCTGCCTCTAAAATGAGTCTCTCTGGGGAACATGACACCAAAGCTAAGAGGTGAGATGACACTTTTGTTTAAGAATTATTAAGAATGTATTTCCTAAATGCTATTTCCATAATGTTTCACGTGTTATTTAATCAGAAATGGTTGCTTATGGGTACCTTCAATATTATTGTTCTCAGATGTTTAATTAATAGATTTTAGATGTGTATAATTATTATTAGTATTATTGCAAAACGCTATATATCCATTGTTTAGCTGAAATGAGATGAATGCACTTACTGTAAATCTGAATGACAGGTCGGCACTGCTCCAAAGCAATTACATGTGGTACAGAAACCACTGACTCGCTGCATGTTTTTATTATCAAGACACCTGCTGGTACCTCTTAACTGGTTAGTACTGCTCATGAGGTGTCCTAAATTGCTGCCAACTAGGTGGGACACTTATGAATAAAGAGGCTTCATGCATAGCTTTAATTTATACCCATAAGAGTAGGACTAAAACGGCTTTATTCTCAGAACTTATACAACACATGTTCTACTCTGAGACACTTTGTGGATATGGGCCCAGATCTCAAAATATTGTTTTAAAAAACGAATAATTTTTGTTTTACATAATAAAAAATGAATATTACTACATTTACATTTACATTTTAGTCATTTAGCAGACGCTCTTATCCAGAGCGACTTACAGTTAGTGAATACATCTTTTTTTATACTGGCCCCCCGTGGGAATCGAACCCGCAACCCTGGCGTTGCAAACGCCATGCTCTACTAATGTACCCGACTTTAAAGACTTGGTTTACTTTATTGTGTGGCTCTGCTCATGTCCGCGTTCTGGAACTGTCTGCGTCCCCGTACAGAACTGTCCGAGTCCACGTACGGTTTGGCACCAAGCATATTGTCCAGTTACGCGCAGAGTGGTCTGAGGTGATCTTGGGGAACAACGACGGAGTTCGTTACAGTGTTGAGACCGAAGTTTATTGTTCAATTTGCTTTTTTGCGTAATGGTCAGTGGCAGTATGAGTGTAGCCAGATCCTTTTCACTCATTATTCTTGTTTAATTGTGTGGTTCACCGGATTCGTCATCATCCTCGAGGGACAGACGAACGACCTGCTAGCTAGCCAAGCTAGTCGGTACAGCTAGCTAAGCTAGCTACTCTACCAGCAGCATCCTAGTTATCCTAGCTACCACTACATCATCACCGGCTGCCTGCATTTCTTGTGGACCGATGGAGCTCCCTGGTTGTTTCTGTTAGAAATTGCGTAATTCAAATCTGTTATTGGAATAAGAGAAAACATAATCAAGAGATATTCAATCCAAGCTACATTTATTATATGCAAAATGTATGTATGATAAGTATGATGGTTCGAATACGGGCTCACTGAAATACCACGCAGGGCAGACAGAGAACTGATCCATTGTTACAGGCTGTTCTTTAAATACCCTGACAGTTTTAGTTCCCGCTCCTTGCTGGGCCTATCAAGGTAGAGACTGAGCGTGGTTTAGACTTGCCCAACCTATCGCTGGCGCTCAGGCTTGTCCCAGCCCCTTGGCGCTCCACTGTTGCACACTGTTGCCAGGCATAAGTTGTTATCATAACAACCTGTAGAGTCAGCTCCCATAGACACCGTTCCACTGTACCCTATGTACCTACGTTCAAGGACGGTTCACAGATCACAAAGAGGCAGTGTAGTCTAGTATTTGGAGACACAAGTTCTTATCTCATCCTACCCCCTAACGTTCCTCACATGAATCACAGCTTGTTATGTGAAACAATTTATATCAGTACAGTACAAACCTTCTATGTTTAATCACCAATGCATTCCTTCTAAGCTATTCATCACATCCAGCTATGAGAAAACAAATCCCCACATTTATTCCACCTGTTAAATACCGTGGAGGGCTTCTCCCTCTCTCGTTGACGGATGCTGGCCTACGCTCCCTCTGTCCGGTTCTCCTCTCTTCACTAGATGGACGGTAACTTTAGTGTTTAACCCTTCTGTGTCCAAGGACTGAACTTCTGAATATAATTTTCGGGGCGCCTCAAGTGACATTTTTTACAACGTTTATTTCTCATAAAATGAGTTCATTGCATCCGCCATGGAGCCCGGTTTCATAATATTACCTTCTGTTCCTGGTTATGAAGTAATCTCGAAAAAACAGGCCTTATTTTAGGTCATTTTTCACCCTACCAGCTACTATTAGTTCTATTGAGCTCCGTGACACCGACTCGCCTTCAGAACGTTCTATTCCCAGCCCATTGTTCTGCGTCACAATGCCAGCTTCACTATTGTTATCAATGAGACCTGCCTGCGTTAACCCTGTAGGTTTACCTCAGGTAACTTATTATTAACACGGTTACGGCTACTTGGTGAGCGTTAACCCTGTAGGTTTACCTCAGGTAACTTATTATTAACAAGGTTACGGCTACTTGGTGAGCTAGGTTCAAGGTTACGGCTACTGATTACACGTTGTGGTGAACCGTACTCCCAGCGATGGCTGGCGGATAGCCATCAAACATTAAACATTTTCTGATCATGGTTAACCATATTTGTTTTAAGAAAAAAGCGTACAATCTAAACAAAACGCATGTCCCTGTCCTCTTTTCCAAGATGTGGCCGATTTAAACAGCCAGAATATTTTTTTTTATTAAGAAATAACCATTTTTTCGACGACTTGTTGTTTCTATATGGCTGCTGGGTAATTTGATATGCATCGACATCTTTGTTTGTAGGCATCAAATTGAGCGAATGCTGCGCAGGTTCACTGAGTTGCAAACCAAATGGGTATAATGGGGTGATTGTTGTCTAATCGGGTGGTCTAGCTAATGGATTTGTAGATCAGACGCAGTTGCTACCTCAGATTATGAGCCTAGCAAGTGTCATGAATGCGTTATGTAGTACCCACATACGGCCACAAGGAGGAGCAAGAGTGCCATAAACCCATACTGTTTTTTGCAATGTAAACCCTAAACCTAACAATCAATGAAATGTATTTATAAAGCCTTTTTTACATCAGCAGATGTCACAAAGTGCTATACAGAAACTCTAACCATATGTTTAACCTAATTTAGCCTTAACCATAACCCTAATTCTAGGGTAGGGTAGCCTAGAACACTTTTAGAAACTATTTTAGTAATAATATTATCTTAGTAAATACAATTATAGTGCTAAATTACATTTTGATTATTTAGTTAATCAACACCTGTCAAGCGTTTTGCTGTTTTTTTGTTGTTATTAGTTATTTTATGATATTTATTATTGCAAGGCAGAACGCTTGATAAATAATACACATTTGTTTTATTTTTCAAATGTGGTTTGAACTGGGTGACCTAGTAACCTCTATGTGAAAGTCCAGCAATTGGCGTGGGATAGGTGGGGCAGGTTTGAGACTGATCTAAGGAATTAACAAGAAAAATACAATTAATTCTCAGCTGCCTCACCAATGTCTGTACAATAATTAATAACTTTTAATTGCTAAATATTTCCAATAGATGGCAGCATAAGACCACGAATCATCAGTTATAGGCTACAAGCAGCAATATGATTGACATAAAATAGGATGCAACCAAAGACTATATGTCCCATGATTATCTAAAATGGTCACTCATTACTTTAGACCTGTGTTGCTTTTGGAAGAGCAATTAAATAGTGACTATAGCAGGTTTTGAACACCGGGTAAATAATCACTAGTCAGATGCGCTAACCTCAACCCTAGTATACATGCATTTTTAAATATCTAATATTGCGATTAAACAACCTCGGAATAGATAAGACAAGAGTGCGTCTTCCAGCCCACCAATAAATTACATCATGCAACCCTTGCGGTTAGCAAATGTACCTCAACATGCCCCTCGCTTGTGCTAGAAGGCAGAGTGCTCGCTGCTGGTTGACGAATCTGACAATGAATGTACTAGGAAAATACGTTTTTCTCAACCAGAGGTGACTAAATTAATGTTCAGGCTCATTGATAATTGTTATAGTAATGAAGTATAATTTCAAAACATGAGCATAAAAACAGCTAATAATAAACATGAATCATCATTATATTATTTCACAGTAATCTGTTAAATGCTTTTTCAGTCGTTCCTCTTGCGTTAGCAGTGTGGAAAGGGACAGCAAAAAGCGTGTGCAGGAGTTTTCCTGTGAGGGGGAGTGGTGGTGTATCCAGGGAGAAAACTAAACTAACCTTCTGAAATGTCATTTGTGGTCTTATGCTGCCATCTATTGGAATTATTTAGTAACTGCAGTAGTATTGAATAAAGTATATCCTTACTAAAGTAGTAATTACTCAGAATTTCAAAATATGACATTTTCTAGTTCATTTTACCACTTACAACCATAACATAACAATTTATAGCATAACAAACAATGAAACTTACATAGACCAAAAACACCATACATTTAGTTAACTATATATATATATATATATATATATATATATATATATATATATATATATATATATATATATATACAGTGGGGAGAACAAGTATTTGATACACTGCCGATTTTGCAGGTTTGTAATTTTTATCATAGGTACACTTCAACTGTGAGAGATGGAATCTAAAACAAAAATCCAGAAAATCACATTGTATGATTTTTAGGTAAATAGTTTGCATTTTATTGCATGACATAAGTTTTTGATACATCAGAAAAGCAGAACTTTAATATTTGGTACAGAAACCTTTGTTTGCAATTACAGAGATCATACGTTTCCTGTAGGTCTTGACCAGGTTTGCACACACTGCAGCAGGGATTTTGGCACACTCCTCCATACAGACCTTCTCCAGATCCTTCAGGTTTCGGGGCTGTTGCTGGGCAATACGGACTTACAGCTCCCTCCAAAGATTTTCTATTGGGTTCAGGTCTAGAGACTGGCTAGGCCACTCCAGGACCTTGAGATGCTTCTTAAGGAGCCACTCCTTAGTTGCCCTGGCTGTGTGTTTCGGGTCGTTGTCATGCTGGAAGACCCATCTTCAATGCTCTTACTGAAGGAAGGAGGTTGTTGGCCAAGATCTCGCGATACATGGCCCCATCCATCCTCCCCTAAGTACGGTGCAGTCGTCCTGTCCCCTTTGCAGAAAAGCATCCCCAAAGAAAGATGTTTCCACCTCCATGCTTCACGGTTGGGATGGTGTTCTTGGGGTTGTACTCATGCTTCTTCTTCCTCCAAACACGGCGAGTGGAGTTTAGACCAAAAAGCTATATTTTTGTCTCATCAGACCACATGACCTTCTCCCATTCCTCATCTGGATCATCCAGATGGTCATTGGCAAACTTCAGACGGGCCTGGACATGCGCTGGCTTGAGCAGGGGGACCTTGTGTGCGCTGCAGGATTTTAATCCATGATGGCGTAGTGTGTTACTAATGGTTTTCTTTGGAACTGTGGTCCCAGCTCTCCTCAGGTCATTGACCAGGTCCTGCCGTGTAGTTCTGGGCTGATCCCTCACCTTCCTCATGATCATTGATGCCCCACGAGGTGAGATCTTGCATGGAGCCCCAGACCGAGGGTGATTGACCATCATCTTGATCTTCTTCCATTTTCTAATAATTGCGCCAAGAGTTGTTGCCTTCTCACCAAGCTGCTTGCCTATTGTCCTGTAGCCCATCCCAGCCTTGTGCAGGTCTACAATTGTATCCCTGATGTCCTTACACAGCTCTCTGGTCTTGGCCATTGTGGAGAGGTTGGAGTCTGTTTGATTGAGTGTGTGGACAGATGTATTTTATACAGGTAACGAGTTCAAACAGGTGCAGTTAATGCAGGTAATGAGTGGAGAACAGGAGGGCTTCTTAAATAAAAACTAACTGGTCTGTGAGAGCCGGAATTCTTACTGGTTGGTAGGTGATCAAATACTTATGTCACGCAATAAAATGCAAATGAATTACTTAAAAATCATACAATGTGATTTTCTGGATTTTTGTTTTAGATTCTGTCTCTCACAGTTGAAGTGTACCTATGATAAAAATTACAGACCTCTACATGCTGTGTAAGTAGGAAAACCTGCTAAATCGGCAGTGTATCAAATACTTGTTCTCCCCACTGTATATATATATATGTATATATATATATATATATATATATATATATATATATATATATATATATATAGTTAACTAAATGTATGGTGTTTTTGGTTTATGTCAGTTTCATTGTTTGTTATGCTATAAATTGTTATGTTATTGTTACTATTTATTTAGATGGGTGACATTTTCTGCCAAAGTAACACCACTGTAGATAAAGAAGAGCTCTCCAGTAGGTGAACCAAAACATTCAAAGGCCATTTTCTCAAAAGTGAGGTTACAAGTTTATCATCTTTCAAAGCAGAATTACTTTCCCATTGTTCCTCAACTGTAGTGTATGATATACCTTTTTCTAGCTGAGTCTCTACTTTTATCCAATGTAAAAAACACAATTTCAAATGTTGCTACATTTGACTGTGTAAAACCTAGCAGTACTAATTATTTCTCTGAGAGTGAGGCAGATATATTATTACTGTGTAAAATCTAGCATTACTACTTATTTATCTGAGAGTGAGGTAGATATATATATATATATATATATATATATATATATATATATATTATTACTGTGTAAAACCTAGCAGTACTACTTATTTCTCTGCGAGTGAGGCAGATATGTAGCATTTTGCAAAAAAACATGATTATTTGTCTCTCTGAAATGAAACCATCAAGTGATAGATTTTAAACAAATGCATGGCTGTCATTGAACAACCCCATACCATGATTAGATAGTGAAAAAACACCAATCTCTTTCATAATTTCTTGAAACAATAAAAGCTAATTGACGAACATTTCTGAAAATGGATTTATATCGTTTTGGAATGAAACTCTTCTTATGTTTCCCCAGAGTAGATGAGAGACGTAATGTTTGTCTCTGTTATGTTGAAGCCCAATCAAGCAGGAGAGACCAGCCTCCCCTGTACCCAGCTGTGTGTCCATGAAGAGTGAACGGTCTATTGAACAACCTATACGGTTTAGAGAGGGAGACTTTTCTGCTGAACAAAGGTAAGAAGAACACATGGGTCATGGTCAGTGAGTTAAACAACACTGTCTCTAGTCATTTCTCCTCTCCCATTTTCCCATTTCTTTTTGTTGTTTACATAATCCATAGACTAATCCTTTTTTCCATTTTCATAGTCCTAAAACTGTGTGTGTGTGTGTGTGTGTGTGTGTGTGTGTGTGTGTGTGTGTGTGTGTGTGTGTGTGTGTGTGTGTGTGTGTGAGTGTATGTGCACTCCCTGGATGAGGAGATGTAATCTCTATCCTGATTGCCTAGTCACTTTTACCCATACCTACATGTACATATTACCTCAATTACCTCAACTTCCTGGTACCCCTGCACATTGACTCGGTACTCAGTACTCCTTATAGTCTCATTATTGTTATTTTATTATGTTACTATTTCCTTTTTTTATTTAGCGAATTTTTGTTACTTTTAACTCTGCATTGTTGGGAAAGGGCTCTTAAGTAAGCATTTCACGGTAAAGTGTACCACTGTTGTATTCGGCGCATGTGAGAAAGACAATTTGATTTGTTTTGAAGCTCATGCGCAGAAACTACGTCATTGGGTCTAATGGTCGTCTTGTGCCGAACTGCACATGTGCAGGCCGTCAAATCAAAGTCACTCCTTGGATATAAAGTTGTTTTTGACCAACATGAAAATGTGACAGTTTGTTAAACTACTTAAGACAGAACATTTTCAAAATGAAAAACTAAGAAAGTGATTTTTATCTCTCATTGACTTCTCAAACCGCAAACCCAAATTTGTATACGTCCCTTGTTTGAATCAATTGCAAAGACATTTGCAACTTTGTATTTGTAGTCAACTTTGTTCTGAATTTATCTGCGGTCACAAAGAGACGGATAAACCATGTGATTCTTTGTTTACTGGAGATCTTCTGTGTATAAAGTGACGCGGGAGGGCAAAAAAGCATCTAACGACGCACTTGGCTGTTCTACAAGTGGTCTGAGGCAGGTGTTAGAATATGAGCGTTTTCAAGTGCAACGTTAATAACGATGGTTTTGGGAAACAGCTCAGACATTTTACAATGCTCCTACGAAGGATCTATCAATAAACTAGATAGATTCTAATGATGAACTTAGCCTTAAGATGCTTTTGTGATACCCTGGATAAGAACATCTGCTAAATGACGAAAATGTAAATGTTTTACGTACAGATCTCATATTACTGTATTGAATTTTGTACAGATGTTTATTAAAAATGTAGTTATTTGTTACATTTGACTGTGTAAAACCTAGCAGTACTACTTATTTCTCTGAGAGTGAGGCAGATATATTTTATTACTGTGTAAAACCTAGTAGTACTACTTATTTCTCTGAGAGTGAGACAGATATATAGCATTTGGCAAAGAAAACTACATTATTTGTCTCTCTGAAATAAACCATCAAGCGATTTTAAACAATGAGAGAAATAATGTTTGTCTCTGTTGTGTTGAAGTCCAATCAAGCAGGAGAGACCAGCCTCCCCTGTACCCAGCTGTGTGTCCATGAAGAGTGACTGGTCTATGGAACCTCCTATAGTGTTTAAAGAGGGAGACTTTTCTACTGAACAAAGGTAAGAAGAACTCATGGGTCATGGTCAGTGAGTTAAACAACACTGTCTCTAGTAATTTCTCCTTGTCACGATCGTCGTAGTAATGAGTAGGTTTAGTGCGTGGAGCAGGGACAGGCCGGGCTGGGCTGTCGACGCACACCGTAGGCTTGTTGCGTGGAGCAGGGACAGGCCGGGCTGGGCTGTCGACGCACACCGTAGGCTTGTTGCGTGGAGCAGGGACAGGCCGGGCTGGGCTGTCGACGCACACCGTAGGCTTGGTGCGTGGAGCAGGGACAGGCCGAACCGGGCTGTGGAGACGGATAGGAGGCCTGGAGTGAATAGCGGCCACCACCCGTCCTGGCTGAATGCCTACCCTCACACACTCTGTGTGAGGCATCCGCACAGGACGTACAGGGCGGTGTACCCCTGGCCTGGTGGCCTTCTGGATCCGCCCCCTTTTCTCCTCCGTCAGCCCCGTCGTCCATGCCGTGTGCCCCCCCCTAAAAAATTTCTGGGGTTGCCTCACGACCGTCCGACGACGACCCTGATCACGCCGTAGCTCCTCTCTACGACGCGCCTCCACCGTCTCACTCCATGGCCGGCGATCCATCCCGGCCAGGATTTCCTCCCAGGTCCAGGACCCCTGCCCGTCCAAGATCTGCTCCCACGTCCAGGCTGCCTGCTCCTGGACACGCTGCTTGGTCTTGGTAGGGTGGGTTTTTCTGTCACGATCGTCGTAGTAATGAGTAGACCAAGGCACAGCGTGAGAAACAAACATGACTTTAATTAGTTAAAGTTTCTAAACAAAACAAAACACGACTCGTGAAGTCCACGGTGACAATGACCGAACACGGAACAAAAACCCACAAACCCAAAGTGAAACACAGACAGTTAAATATGGCTCCCAATCAGAGACAACCAGCAAACAGCTGACACTCGTTGCCTCTGATTGGGAGTCACTCAGTCAAACATAGAAAATGACGAACTAGAACACCCAACATAGAAACAGAACACATAGAAAGAACACACCCTGGCTCAACATAATGAGTCCCAGAGCCAGGGTGTGACAGTACCCCCCTCTAAAGGCGCGGACTGCGACCGCGCTTCAACTAAACAAAACAGGGGAGGGCTGGGCGGGCATACCTCCTCGGCGGCGGTTCTGGCTCCGGCCTTGACCACCACCCTCCAATACACCCCCCATAGTGCCCCTGGTCCAGTCTGTCGACTTGCACCCCTGGCTTGGTGCGTGGAGGAGGAACGGGCCTTACCAGGCTGACTTCTCGCACCCCTGGCTTAGTGCGAGTGGCAGGAACAGGCCGGACCGGGCTGGCGACGCGCACCGTAGGTTTGGTGCGAGTGGCAGGAACAGGCCGGGTCGGGCTGGCGACGCGCACCGTAGGCTTGGTGCGGGTGGCAGGAACAGGCCGGGTCGGGCTGGCGACGCGCACCGTAGACTTGGTGCGGGTGGCAGGAACAGGCCGGACCGGGCTGGCGACGCGCACCGTAGGTTTAGTGCGTGGAGCAGGGACAGGCCGGGCTGGGCTGTCGACGCACACCGTAGGCTTGGTGCGGGGAGCAGGGACAGGCCGGACTGGGCTGGCGACGCACACCGTAGGCTTGGTGCGTGGAGCAGGGACAGGCCGAACCGGGCTGTGGAGACGGATAGGAGGCCTGGAGTGAATAGCGGCCACCACCCGTCCTGGCTGAATGCCTACCCTCACACACTCTGTGTGAGGCATCCGCACAGGACGTACAGGGCGGTGTACCCCTGGCCTGGTGGCCTTCTGGATCCGCCCCCTTTTCTCCTCCGTCAGCCCCGTCGTCCATGCCATGTGCCCCCCCCTAAAAAATGTCTGGGGTTGCCTCACGACCGTCCGACGACGACCCTGATCACGCCGTAGCTCCTCTCTACGGCGCGCCTCCACCGTCTCACTCCATGGCCGGCGATCCATCCCGGCCAGGATTTCCTCCCAGGTCCAGGACCCCTGCCCGTCCAAGATCTGCTCCCACGTCCAGGCTGCCTGCTCCTGGACACGCTGCTTGGTCTTGGTGGGGTGGGTTTTTCTGTCACGATCGTCATAGTAATGAGTAGACCAAGGCACAGCGTGAGAAACAAACATGACTTTAATTAGTTAAAGTTTCTAAACAAAACAAAACACGACTCGTGAAGTCCACGGTGACAATGACCGAACACGGAACAAAAACCCACAAACCCAAAGTGAAACACAGACAGTTAAATATGGCTCCCAATCAGAGACAACCAGCAAACAGCTGACACTCGTTGCCTCTGATTGGGAGTCACTCAGTCAAACATAGAAAATGACGAACTAGAACACCCAACATAGAAACAGAACACATAGAAAGAACACACCCTGGCTCAACATAATGAGTCCCAGAGCCAGGGTGTGACACTCCTCTCCCATTTTACCACTTCTTTTTGTTGTTTTCATAATCCATAGGCTAATCCTTTTTTCCATTTTCATAGTCCTAAAACAATATTAAACTAACACAACATTCCCTCCCTGTGTGTGGGTGAGTGAGTGTGTGTGTGTGTGTATGTGTGTGTGTGTGTGTGTGTGTGTGTGTGTGAGAGTGTGTGTGCAATCCCTGGATGAGGAGATGTAATCTCTATCCTGATTGCCTAGTCACTTTTACCCCTACCTACATGTACATATTACCTCAATTACCTCAACTTCCTGGTACCCCTGCACATTGACTCGGTACTCCTTATAGCCACATTATTGTTATTTTATTATGTTACTATTTCCTTTTTTTAATTAGCGAATTTTTGTTACTTTTTAACTCTGCATTGTTGGGAAAGGGCTCTTAAGTAAGCATTTCACGGTAAAGTGTACCACTGTTGTATTTGGCGCATGTGAGAAATACAATTTGATTTGATTTAAAGCTCATGCGCAGAAATACGTCATTGGGTCTAATGGTCGTCTTGTGCCGAACTGCACAGGTGCAGGCCGTCAAATCAAAGCACTCCTTCGATATAAAGTTGTTTTTGACTAACATGAAAATGTGTCAGTTTGTTAAACTACTTAAGACAGAACATTTTCAAAATGAAAAACTAAGGAAGTCATTTTTACCTCTCATTGACTTCTCAAACCCCAAACCCTGGCCTGGTCTGCATATGTATTCCCAGATGACATTTTTTACATCAGCAGTTGTCACAAAGTGCTTATATAGAAACCCAGTCTAAAACCACAAAGAGCAAGTAATGCAGATGTAGAAGCATGGTGGCTAGGAAAAACTCCCTAGAAAGGCAGGAACCTAGGAAGAAAACTAGAGAGGAACCAGGCTCTGAGGGGAGGCCAGTCCTCTTCTGGCTGTGCTGGGGGGAGATTATAAGAGTACATGGCCATTAAGGCCAAATTGCTCTTCAAGATTTTTAAATGTTCATGACCAGCAGCGTCAAATAATAATCACTGTGGTTATAGAGGGTGCAACACGTCAGCACCTCAGGAGTAAATGTCAGTTGGCTGTTCAAAGCCAAGCATTCAGAGGTCAAGACAGCAGGTGTTGTAGAGAGAGAGAAGGAGAGGGAGAGAGAGAGAGAGAGAGAGAGGGTCGAAACAGCAGGTTCGGGACAAGGTCACACGTCCGGTGAACAGGTCAGAGTTCCAGATCCGCAGGCAGACCAATAGAAACTGGATCAGCAGCATGACAAGGTATCACGTCCGGTGGAGCATGTATCGATACTGATAGGATCGAAAGAAGGGGAGCGCTGCTCTCTGATCAGTTTTCTCCATTAAAATCTTTCCTTAACATTATAATTATTTCACAATGCTGACCATGGATCAGCTTCTAGAAAGATATTATTACCTACGGCTGCAAATATTGAGGTAGTTTATTCTAATGCTTACACAATAAAAATGCACTAAATCACAGATTTGGCACATCATTGGGCACATGATAGGCTACACATCATGAAATATATTGAGACAAATTACAGACAGTAGCCTACAAGTAGCAAAATAAAACTAAATATATTGAACATTGAATATATTTCAATATGATTGAAATAGGCCTATAGCCTACTGTTTATATTGTAATGCAGTTATCTCGATTTTCATTTGAAGCATAATGTGTGTACTTCCGTTGTTTGAATCAATTGCAAAGACATTGGCAACTTTGTATTTGTATTCAACTTTGTTCTGAATTTATCGGCATAACAAAGAGACGGATAAACCATGTGATTCTATGTTTAGCGGAGATCTTCTGTGTATAAAGTGAAGCGGGAGGGCAAAAAAGCATCTAACGACGCACTTGGCTGAGTGATTTAACAATGCTTCTACGAAGATTCTAATGATGAACTTGGCCTTAAGATGCTTTTGGGAATCCGGATCCTGAATAAAAAACATCTGCTAAATGTTAAATGACTAAATGACTAAAAAATTAAATGTAAATGTTTTACATACAGATCTCATATTACTGTATTTATGATTATTTTTTAAATATATTTAAATATTGATGTCACAAGTGTATCATTTGTACAGTTCTTTATTAAAATTGTAGTTATTTGTTACATTTAACTGTGTAAAATCTATTAGTACTACTTACAGTAGGGGAAAAAAGTATTTAGTCAGCCACAAATTGTGCAAGTTCTCCCTCTTAAAAAGATGAGAGAGGCCTGTAATTTTCTTCATAGGTACAGGTCAACTATGACAGACAAAATGAGAAAAAAAAAATCCTGAAAATCACATTGTAGGATTTTTAATGAATTTATTTGCAAATGATGGTGGAAAATAAGTATTTGGTCAATAACAAAAGTTTCTCAATACTTTGTTATATACCCTTTGTTGGCAATGACACAGGTCAAACGTTTTCTGTAAGTCTTCACAAGGTTTTCACACACTGTTGCTGGTATTTTGGCCCATTCCTCCATGCAGATCTCCTCTAGAGCAGTGATGTTTGGGGCTGTCACTGGGCAACACGGAATTTCAACTCCCTCCAAAGATTTTGTATGGGGTTGAGATCTGGAGACTGGCTAGGCCACTCCAGGACCTTGAAATGCTTCTTACGAAGCCACTCCTTCGTTGCCCGGGCGGTGTGTTTGGGATCATTGTCATGCTGAAAGACCCAGCCACGTTTCATCTTCAATGCCCTTGCTGATGGAAGGAGGTTTTCACTCAAAATCTCACGATACATGGCCCCATTCATTCTTTCCTTTACACGGATCAGTCATCCTGGTCCCTTTGCAGAAAAACAGCCCCAAAGCATGATGTTTCCACCCCCATGCTTCACAGTAGGTATGGTGTTCTTTGGATGCAACTCAGCATTTTTTGTCCTCTAAACACGACGAGTTGAGTTTTTACCAAAAAGTTCTATTTTGGTTTCATCTGACCATATGACATTCTCCCAATCCTCTTCTGGATCATCCAAATGCACTCTAGCAAACTTCAGACGGGCCTGGACATGTACTGGCTTAAGTAGGGGGAGACGTCTGGCACTGCAGGATTTAATTCCCTGGCGGCGTAGTGTGTTACTGATGGGAGGCTTTGTTACTTTGGTCCCAGCTCTCTGCAGGTCATTCACTAGGTCCCCCCGTGTGGTTCTGGGATTTTAGCTCACCGTTCTTGTGATCATTTTGACCCCATGGGGTGAGATCTTGCGTGGAGCCCCAGATCGAGTGAGATTATCAGTGGTCTTGTATGTCTTCCATTTCCTAATATTTGCTCTCACAGTTGATTTCTTCAAACCAAGCTGCTTACCTATTGCAGATTCAGTCTTCCCAGCCTGGTGCAGGTCTACAATTTTGTTTCTGGTGTCCTTTGACAGCTCTTTGGTCTTGGCCATAGTGGAGTTTGGAGTGTGACTGTTTGAGGTTGTGGACAGGTGTCTTTTATACTGATAACAAGTTCAAACAGGTGCCATTAATACAGGTAACGCGTGGAGGACAGAGGAGCCTCTTAAAGAAGAAGTTACAGGTCTGTGAGAGCCAGAAATCTTGCTTGTTTGTAGGTGACCAAATACTTATTTTCCACCATAATTTGCTAATAAATTCATAAAAAATCCTACAATGTGATTTTCTGGATTTTTTTTCCTCAATTTGTCTGTCGTAGTTGACATGTACCTATGATGAAAATTACAGGCCTCTCTCATCTTTTTAAGTGGGAAAACTTGCACAATTGGTGGCTGACTAAATACTTTTTTCCCCCACTGTATTTCTCTGAGAGTGAGGCAGATATATAGCATTTTGCAAAAAAAAACATTTGTCTCTCTGAAATGAAGCCATTAATTGATCGATTTTAAAGAAACACATGTCTGTTATTGAACAACCCCCTGCCATGATTAGATAGAGAGAAAACACAACCATTTATTTGATAATTTCTTTAAACAATAGAAGCTAATTTACTAACATTTCTGAAAATGGATATATAGCGTTTTGGAATGAAACTCTTCTTATGTTTCCCCATCTGAGCTCAGAGTAGATGAGAGACGTAATGTTTGTCTCTGTTGTGTTGAAGCCCAATCAAGCAGGAGAGACCAGCCTCCCCTGTACCCAGCTGTGTGTCCATGAAGAGTGACTGGTCTATGGAACCTCCTATAGTGTTTAGAGAGGGAGACTTTTCTACTGAACAAAGGTAAGAAGAACTCATGGGTCATGGTCAGTGAGTTAAACAACACTGTCTCTAGTCATTTCTCCTCTCCCATTTTCCCATTTATTTTTTGTTGTTTTCATAATCCATAGGCTAATCCTATTTTCCATTTTCATAGTCCTAAAACAATATTGAACAAACACAACATTCACTTTGAGTGTGTGTGTGTGTGTGTGTGTGTGTGTGTGTGTGTGTGTGTGTGTGTGTGTGTGTGTGTGTGTGTGTGTGTGTGTGTGTGTGTGTGTGTGTGTCTGTCAGTGAGTGTGTGTGTGTGTGTGTGTGTGTGTGTGTGTCAGTGAGTGTGTGTGCACTCCCTGGATGAGGAGAGGTAATCTCTATCCTGATTGCCTAGTCACTTTTACCCCTACATACATGTACATATTACCTCAATTACCTCAACTACCTGGTACCCCTGCACATTGACTCAGTACTGGTACTCCTTGTATATAGTCTATTTATTACCTCAACTACCTGATACCCCTGCACATTGACTCAGTACTGGTACTCCTTATAGCCTCATTACTACCTCAACTTCCTGGTACCCTGCACATTGACTCAGTACTCCTTATAGCCTCATTACTACCTCAACTTCCTGGTACCCCTGCACATTGACTCAGTACTCCTTATAGCCTCATTACTACCTCAACTTCCTGGTAACCCTGCACATTGACTCAGTACTGGTACTCCATGTATATAGTCTAGTTATTACCTCAACTACCTGGTACCCCTGCACATTGACTCAGTACTCCTTATAGCCTCATTATTGTTATTTTATTATGTTACTATTTCCTTTTTTTATTTCTAAACTTTTGTGACTTTATAACTCTGCATTGTTGGGAAAGGGCTCGTAAGTAAGCATTTCATGGTAAAGTTTACCACTGTTGTATTCGGCGCATGTGAGAAATACAATTTGATTTGATTTGAAGCTCATGCGCAGAAATACGTCATTGGGTCTAATGGTCGTCTTGTGCCGAACTGCACAGGTGCAGGCCGTCAAATCAAAGTCACTCCTTCGATATAAAGTTGTTTTTGACTAACGTGAAAATGTGTCAGTTTGTTAAACTACTTAAGACAGAACATTTTCAAAATGAACAACTAAGGAAGTCATTTTTACCTCTCATTGACTTCTCAAACCCCAAACCCTGGCCTGGTCTGCATATGTATTCCCAGAAGACATTTTTTACATCAGCAGTTGTCACAAAGTGCTTATATAGAAACCCAGTCTAAAACCACAAAGAGCAAGCAATGCAGATGTAGAAGCACAGTGGCTAGGAAAAACTCCCTAGAAAGGCAGGAACCTAGGAAGAAACCTAGAGAGGAACCAGTCTCTGAGGGGTGGCCAGTCCTCTTCTGGCTATGCTGGGGGGAGATTATAAGAGTACATGGCCATTAAGGCCAAATCGCTCTTCAAGATTTTCAAATGTTCATAGATGACCAGCAGCGTCAAATAATAATCACTGTGGTTATAGAGGGTGCAACACGTTAGCACATCAGGAGTAAATGTCAGTTGGCTGTTCAAAGCCGAGCATTCAGAGGTCAAGACAGCAGGTGTTGTAGAGAGAGAGAAGGAGAGGGAGAGAGAGAGAGAGAGAGAGAGGGTCGAAACAGCAGGTTCGGGACAAGGTCACACGTCCGGTGAACAGGTCAGAGTTCCATATCCGCAGGCAGACCAGTAGAAACTGGATCAGCAGCACGGCAAGGTATCACGTCCGGTGGAGCATGTATCGATACTGATAGGATCGAAAGAAGGGGAGTGCTGCTCTCTGATCAGTTTTCTCCATTAAAATCTTTCCTTATAATTATAATTATTTCACAATACTGACCACGGATCAGCTTCTAGAAAGATATTACTACCTACGGCTGCAAATATTGAGGTAGCTTATTCTAATGCTTACACAATAAAAATGCACTAAATCACAGATTCAGCACATCATTGGGCACATGTTAGGCTACACATCATGAAATATATTGAGACAAATTACAGACAGTAGGCTCCAAGTAGCAAAATAAAACTAAATATATTGAACATGGAATATATTTCAATATGATTGAAATAGGCCTATAGCCTACTGTTTATATTGTAATGCTGTATTCTCGGTTTTCATTTGAAGCATAATTTGTGTATTTCCCTTGTTTGAATCAATTGCAAAGACATTGGCAACTTTGTATTTGTATTCAACTTTGTTCTGAATTTATCGGCATAACAAAGAGACGGATAAACCATGTGATTCTATGTTTAGCGGAGATCTTCTGTGTATAAAGTGACGTGGGAGGGCAAAAAAGCATCTAACGACGCACTTGGCTGTTCTACAAGTGGTCTGAGGCAGGTGTTAGAATATGAGCGTTTTCAAGTGCAACGTTAATAATGATGGTTTTGGGAAACAGCTCAGAGATTTTACAATGCTCCTACGAAGGATCTATCAATAAACTAGATAGATTATAATGATGAACTTGGCCTTAAAATGCTTTTGGGAATCCGGACCCTGGATAAAAAACATCTGCTAAATGTTAAATGACTAAATGACAAAAAAATAAAATGTAAATGTTTTACATACAGATCTCATATTACTGTATGATTATTTTTTAAATATATTTAAATATTGATGTCACAAGTGTATCATTTGTACAGTTCTTCATTTAAAATGTAGTTATTTGTTAGATTTAACTGTGTAAAATCTATTAGTACTACTTACAGTAGGGAAAAAAGTATTTAGTCAGCCACCAATTGTGCATGTTCTCCCACTTAAAAAGATGAGAGAGGCCTGTAATTTTCATCATAGGTACACGTCAACTATGACAGACGAAATGAGAAAAAAAAATCCAGAAAATCACATTGTAGGATTTTTAATGAATTTATTTGCAAATTATGGTGGAAAATAAGCATTTGGTCAATAACAAAAGTTTCTCAATACTTTGTTATATACCCTTTGTTGGCAATGACACAGGTCAAACGTATTCTGTAAGTCTTCACAAGATTTTCACACACTGTTGCTGGTATTTTGGCACATTCCTCCATGCAGATCTCCTCTAGAGCAGTAATGTTTTGGGGCTGTCGCTGGGCAACACGGACTTTCAACTCCCTCCAAAGATTTTCTATGGGGTTGAGATCTGGAGACTGGCTAGGCCAATCCAGGACTTTGAAATGCTTCTTACGAAGCCACTCCTTCGTTGTGTGTTTGGGATCATTGTCATGCTGAAAGACCCAGCCACGTTTCATCTTCAATGCCCTTGCTGATGGAAGGAGGTTTTCACTCAAAATCTCACGATACATGGCCCCATTCATTCTTTCCTTTACACGGATCAGTCGTCCTGGTCCCTTTGCAGAAAAACAGCCCCAAAGCATGATGTTTCCACCCCCATGCTTCACAGTAAGTATGGTGTTCTTTGGATGCAACTCAGCATTCTTTGTCCTCCAAACACGACGATTTGAGTTTTTACCCAAAAGTTCTATTTTGGTTTCATCTGACCATATGACATTCTCCCAATCCTCTTCTGGATCATCCAAATGCACTCTAGCAAACTTCAGACGGGCCTGGACATGTACTGGCTTAAGCAGGGGGAGACGTCTGGCACTGCAGGATTTGAGTCCCTGGCGGCGTAGTGTGTTACTGATGAGAGGCTTTGTTACTTTGGTCCCAGCTCTCTGCAGGTCATTCACTAGGTCCCCCCGTGTGGTTCTGGGATTTTTGCTCACCGTTCTTGTGATCATTTTGACCCCACGGGGTGAGATCTTGCGTGGAGCCCTAGATCGAGTGAGATTATCAGTGGTCTTGTATGTCTTCCATTTCCTAATAAATGCTCTCACAGTTGATTTCTTCAAACCAAGCTGCTTACCTATTGCAGATTCAGTCTTTCCAGCCTGGTGTAGGTCTACAATTTTGTTTCTGGTGTCCTTTGACAGCTCTTTGGTCTTGGCCATAGTGGAGTTTGGAGTGTGACTGTTTGAGGTTGTGGACAGGTGTCTTTTATACTGATAACAAGTTCAAACAGGTGCCATTAATACAGGTAACGAGTGGAGGACAGAGGAGCCTCTTAAAGAAGAAGTTACAGGTCTGTGAGAGCCAGAAATCTTGCTTGATTGTAGGTGACCAAATACTTATTTTACACCATAATTTGCAAATAAATTCATAAAAAATCCTACAATGTGATTTTCTGAATTTTTTTTCCTCAATTTGTCTGTCATAGTTGACATGTACCTATGATGAAAATTACAGGCCTCTCTCATCTTTTTAAGTGGGAGAACTTGCACAATTGGTGGCTGACTAAATACTTTTTCCCCCACTGTATTTCTCTGAGAGTGAGACAGATATATAGCATTTTGCAAAAAAAACATTTGTCTCTCTGAAATGAAGCCATTAATTGATCGATTTTAAAGAAACACATGTCTGTTATTGAAAAACCCCCTGCCATGATTAGATAGAGAGAAAACACAACCATTTATTTGATAATTTCTTTAAACAATAGAAGCTAATTTACTAACATTTCTGAAAATGGATATATAGCATTTTGGAATGAAACTCTTCTTATGTTTCCCCATCTGATCTCAGAGTAGATGAGAGATGTAATGTTTGTCTCTGTTGTGTTGAAGCCCAATCAAGCAGGAGAGACCAGCCTCCCCTGTCCCCAGCTGTGTGTCCATGAAGAGTGACTGGTCTATGGAACCTCCTATAGTGTTTAGAGAGGGAGACTTTTCTACTGAACAAAGGTAAGAAGAACTCATGGGTCATGGTCAGTGAGTTAAACAACACTGTCTCTAGTCATTTCTCCTCTCCCATTTTACCATTTATTTTTGTTGTTTTCATAATCCATAGGCTAATCCTATTTTCCATTTTCATAGTACTAAAACAATATTACACAAACACAACATTCACTTTGAGTGTGTGTGTGTGTGTGTGTGTGTGTGTGTGTGTGTGTGTGTGTATGTGTGTCTGTCAGTGAGTGTGTGTGTGTGTGTGTGTGTGTCAGTGAGTGTGTGTGCACTCCCTGGATGAGGAGATGTCTATCCTGATTGCCTAGTCACATTTACCCCTACCTACATGTACATATTACCTCAATTACCTCATCTACCTGGTACCCCTGCACGTTGACTCATTACTGGTACTCCTTGTATATAGTCCAGTTATTCCCTCAACTACCTTGTACCCTGCACATTGACTCAGTACTGCAACTCCTTATAGCCTCATTACTACCTCAACTACCTGGTACCCTGCACATTGACTCAGTACTCCTTATAGTCTAGTTACTACCTCAACTTCCTGGTACCCCTGCACATTGACTCAGTACTGGTACTCCTTGTATATAGTCTAGTTATTACCTCAACTACCTGGTACCCCTGCACATTGACTCAGTACTGGTACTCCTTGTATATAGTCTAGTTATTACCTCAACTACCTGGTACCCCTGCACATTGACTCAGTACTCCTTATAGTCTCATTATTGTTATTTTATTATGTTACTATTTCCTTTTTTTATTTAGTGAATTTTTGTGACTTTTTAACTCTGCATTGTTGGGAAAGTGCTCGTAAGTAAGCATTTCACGGTAAAGTGTACCACTGTTGTATTCGGCGCATGTGAGAAATACAATTTGATTTGATTTGAAGCTCATGCGCAGAAATACGTCATTGGGTCTAATGGTCCTCTTGTGCCGAACTGCACAGGTGCTGGATGTCAAATCAAAGTCACTCCTTCGATATAAAGTTGTTTTTGACTAACATGAAAATGTGTCAGTTTGTTAAACTACTTAAGACAGAACATTTTCAAAATTAACAACTAAGGAAGTCATTTTTACCTCTCATTGACTTCTCAAACCCCAAACCCTGCCCTGGTCTGCATATGTATTCCCAGAAGACATTTTTTAAATCAGCAGTTGTCACAAAGTGCTTATATAGAAACCCAGTCTAAAACCCCAAAGAGCAAGCAATGCAGATGTAGAAGCACGGTGGCTAGGAAAAACTCCCTGGAAAGGCCGTGTAGTGTCGAGTCAAATGTTGCTAGTTATTGCTGTTAAACAAAGGAGTCCGCTTATACTGAACTTTGATCATAAGGTTTATTCATATCACAAGATTTCAGCATAAGTGTACAGGTGTCCAGATCACCCGGAGAGCAGTGGTTCCCACATTGTAATGGCCGCTCTAACCTCTTCTTCGTTTAAACCCAGTATATATAATCTTCCCCAAAATATGGGTGGCTCCCTCTACTGTCCAATCCCCTGTCTTGTATGGGGCGTCACCCTAAAAACGGCTCTCTTTGAACCTAAATAAACATCCTCTCAGGTTCCACTTAAAACCATTAACAAAGTCATAATCTTAATACACTACATTCCCCCCTTCGAGACTAACTAAAAGTCTCGAAAACAACAGAATAGGATTATGACAAGTAACAATTTATCTTATTGAGTATCTTTAACAATAAACCAAAACACTTTTCTCTGGAGTGTAAATACCTTTCTATGAAATATGAACAAATCTTTATGAAGTGTGAATACATTACTATGAAATATGAACAAATCTTTATGAAGTGTGAATACATTACTATGAAATATGAACAAATCTTTATGGAGTGTAAGAGCGAAAAACCTGTCTGGCAGCCTTCGTTCCAAATATCCATCCATCAATCAAGACAGTAAAATTCTCTTACGGTCCCTCTGCCCCAGGCAACCACCTAGGTACTCCAAATCAATTCATAAATCTTTATCAATGCATTTGAAACTATGATGCAATTAAATACATATGTAAGCCCCAGCAAACAAAATACTATCCAAAATGTCCACTCTCAGGCTGGTCGACCCATCGGACCCTACAGTGGATCTCTATCCCTGCCTAAACTCCATGTCCCTAAGCATTCCCGAAATAAACAAAAACATCTAAGATCCCCACATGTATCCAATAACATCAAATATCATTCTACAAAAATGTATACTTAAGAATATGACACACATTATGTATTACACATTCAAATATGTCTATATTTCATTGCAGACACTGGAATGTAGTCCACTACACTTCATCTCCTCAGCAGTGTCGATCCAATGCATCGTTGATGATGGAATTGGAACATTTCCACACCTTCCTTGTTCCATCTCCTCCTTTCCCTCATATTGTCCTTTCATATTGTCCTTGTTTGAGTATTTCAATCTCTACATATTCCCCCAAATGCTTCTGGAAGAAAAGAAAAGACCAAACAGTGTCTTTTGCAAAACAACACTTTCAAATTAAAACATCAATATCAACTAAGAATATAAAAAATGATATATAAATGTTGTATGAATCACATTATCCTATTTCCCCCCTTTGATTCATAACAACATACTAAAATCCCATTAATATTGAAAAACATTTGAAAAATGATCAAATAATCAAAAAGGATATTTATCCATCAATACTCCATCCAGTCCCACTTGTCCCTCTTTATCCAGATCAGGAACAGTCAACAACGGCATCTGAGTGTTGTCTCCAGGCATCACTACTCCAACCCATCTCAATATCATAGCTTTCTCAAAGGTCAGTAACAAATCACAAAAGAAAACATCACACACAGTGCTATCACAGCTGCTACTAAAATCTGAACCATCACTGCTCCCACTGGGCCTAACTGATCTTGCAACCAAGACTTCGCTGACCATCCAGCTCCTTCAGATCTACCAAATTCATCCCTTATATTCTTCAATGCATTTATAACCCTAGTGATATTATCTGAACTATCTGGAATCAAAGTATAGCTAAAAATGTTACACCATACCATGGAAAAAGTCCAAGTCCCCACTTCTCTCCTAGACTTATCCTCCAATGGTAGGCTTCAAGACTATGAAATGTCGCCATGTCTCTTTTCACCCTATTTCCAAACCTAGATTCAGATTTATCTGTGTCCGGTGCTACCCCTCTTTTAATGGTAAAAACCTCATATGGAAGCTTCAACGTTGACATGTAACAACATCCTGTCCATCCATAGGGTAAGAATGTATATATGCTTTATCACCACAAACCCACCAAATATCTCTAAAATTCCCAATTGTCACATTGCCAGGCAAAATCTGATCTTCCACCATCAAAGTCCTGCTGTTCTTACTAACGGGAACATAAAAAGTAACATTATATTTCTCATCTCTAACCTTATGTTCATGCTTACCCAAAGTCATCATATAATCATCACAATCTGATATTCCCATGAACATACCCTTTCCATCATATGTTTTATTAGAACAAAAACAACTTTTAGCCCTCACTGGTTTCACATCCAATGCTTCAGGGTTCGCTGTTACCTGATTTTCCTTCCCATCTAACAAATTCACATAGGGTAATTCATTTAACCAAGAACACCTAAACCTAGGCTTAAACAAATGTTTTGACAACGACATTATTTTATCTGTTAATGATTGTTGCTGATACAACAGCCATGACAAAGCATAAGATTGACACGTACTTGATAGAGGTTGAGCGACCGTCTCTAAAATGGAACCTCACGTGCCTGGTGCTGGAATTCTCAACAGACATGGACTCTCAAGATTCCTCACTGATCTTACAGAATGAGTTAACTGTTGGAACCAAAGATTCCTACCTGCCCATTCATCTTTAATCTTCAAAACAGAAGAATCAAATCCATATGCCTTCCAATTTAATTTCTCTTTTCCCTAACGAGCGGTATTGATCAGATGTATCTTCTGATGTTATGTTGAAATCAAAGAACTCATCCTGTACCTCCATGATAGTATCTTGCACTATTTCAGATGAATCTATATTCTTCTCTACCACCATCTGCTCTCCTATTTTACCCCTATCCTTACTACCATTGACAGCACTCTCCATCCGTACCATAAACTCCTGAGTCACTCTTGCTACATCCTTTAATTTCAGAAAAGTTGTTGTTGGTGTCTGTGTCATACTTCCTACATTTGTTATTGCCGTCGTACCATTAATCCCTTTCAAAGTTACCATTAAAGTAGTTGATTTAGTTGATGTATTAACACCCTTAACTACTTCTAGTGGGAAAGCTACCGATATCCTCTGTGTATTATTTACAGTTGGAGTGGCTACTGTAATATACTTCTCCTGAACTCCTTTGGTGACTGTGGAAGCTTCAACAGACTTCAAATCTTCCATTATAAGCGTCACTTTACGAATTACATAGCCTTTTAACCAATAATTCTTAACCGGAACACATTTTTATGCTTGCACTAGATAAGTACACATATATTCTCCCTGATCTTTCTCTGTAACATTACGCAAAATAAGTGAACAATCACTCATAACCCTCTTCCACTTCATATCGATGTACAAAATATACTTCCTTTGACTAGGGGGCACAGCTTCTACATCTGGTCCTGATAACAATATTTCTTCTCCATAATTATCTCTCCATGTGGGAGGAACGTCCCCTCCCCCACTCCATCTCTCACAGCTACAAGGAAGATGAGCTGTATCACCCATCCTAACCCTAATAACAGTATTTTCTTCTAAAATTGGTGCAGGAGCTATTGGTTCCCTTGTAATCAAATGTGATATATTTATGGCTTTAATAACTATCAATGTTGAAAGAGTTAAATTGCTCCTCACTGTTGTTATAATAGGCTGAAGTGTTGATGTCATTGTCGTTACTTCATCCATTCTCCCTAAGACTTTTAACTCCTTACTTGTATTTCCATCTATCACCACTAGTTCTCTCTCTCTTACCACTAACTAACATTGAAACTTAGCTTACTGTCTTAGAGTTCCTTCAACCCTAGTTCTCCTAACTTTTTAATCTAATCTTTTCTTCTAACTTTTAAAAAACTTCTTCCACTGATTCATTCACAAAATCCCTTTACCTCCCATTTTTAGATCATGTGATTGGGTAATCCCCTGTCTAGACTTCTTTACACACAGACTTGGCAAACGATCGAACATCTTTTAGCCTAGTTTGAAATCTCTTTCCCCTCTTAGTGTAGGAATGTAACCAAGAATAACAGTCACCCCTTTTAACTTTATTTTTCAGACAGATTGTCTAATAGGCAGTCCAATAGATTATCATAGGAAGAAGGACATTATCTTTTCAAGCAAATATGATTCCCAAAAACCCTACTCTTTTAAAATCTTCTACCAGACAGCCGTCTAGTGTACATCTTATTGTACAGTTCAATTTACACAATGCATCTCTTCCCAACAATGCAATATGTATATGTTCTGATACCAGTATGTTTATTTTAATTTCTCTTTGATTTTTTATAGCAGAGCTCAATTGGTTCCTTAAGAGGAATCAACTGTTTTACTCCCTCAAAACCCTATCCTAATTAGTTAATTTTACATAGTGAGATGTTTAACCTTTTTAGGCTCAACACAGATAAAAGCTTTTCCTTTATTCCTTCTCCTAGTCCTTTTTATTTTCACTTCAATTGTTAGATATTTTTCCTCTCCCTAATCGGTGCTATCAGCTGACACCCCCCTTTGGATCTTCTAGGAACTCTAGAATCCTTGCTCCTTTAAGGGTTCACCTGGAGAACAGGTGATCTTCACTTGCTCCTTTATCTTCCTCAGAAATTTCCTCTGTTGTTTCCTCCTGGCGCATTGCACTCACAGGTAAAGTAACCAACCTGTCCACAATTATAACACTCTTCTGAAAGTTGCTGGAAGTATGGCTTAACTCTTCCTCCCCTTTCTAAGCCTTCTCGTCCTCTTCCTCTCCAATTCTGTGTCTGTCCAGAAACTGGCTGTGGATATGAAACAACTGGTACCGCCCTTGGTGGCTGGTACAATTGCGATTGACCTTGTTCAGTTGAAGCTATAGCAGTGATTGTTGATCTGGTTCACCCTGATTCTTCATAACCAAAGCTTCTCTTCTCCTTCTTATTCTCCACCAGTTGTATTTGATTGAGGTTTCTGAGAGTTTCTTGGTCCTGCTCTTTCTTGTTGTTGACATATCAGTATTCTTCTAAAGGTTATATTCTAAGTTCTGCCCTCGAAATATCATCTTCCATCATCTTCTTACTTTTCTCTCTTTCCTTGGTCTCAATGTATATTTTCTCCTCCAATTCATGGGATCCTTTTCTCAGCAGTTTCTTCTTCTCTTCTGTATCTTCAGCTTCTTGAGTTGTTCCTCCAGTTGTCTTTGTCTCTTCTAAATTATTCCCCTTATCCAGGCATGATATGCATTGGTCTATATCTCTTTCTATTTCTTCTTTGCTAGTCATTGTTGGATAAAATCCTCTTGAATATAAAGCACCTTTAATCTCCAAGTCTTCATCTTTGTCTTCATCTTTCCGAACCTCATTCTTCTCTTAGTTTCCAGACATCTCGGTTTTTTCTTACTTCTGGAGTTTTGGATTTATTTTTATGGTCGTTTCTGCTTGTCCTCTCTCTATTATTCGTTCATCTTCATCTCTGTTGCAATAATCACCCTCCTGGATGATCACCGGAAGCTGAGGATAAACGTCCTCTCTCTATTATTCGACCACTTTCATCATGTTGATGACGTCAGGGTTAAGATTCCCTCTACTAGCTATGGTTGTTCAATGTCAGGCCAACTTTTGTTCCATTTGCCGGATAACCTAGCAATACTTTAGTTAAAGGATTACTATTTTGTACTATATCAACAGGTGTAATTACCTTCATAGTCCTGATGTCCTTTTTCCACATTGTAACAACTCTTTTATATTCCTTTATTGTGGATTATTTTATTTTAGACTATATAGCCTATGGCTTCCTCCCTTTAATTATTAATATAAATTAAAAAATACAAAAAAATAAAAAAATAGTTTTTTCTTCTTGTAAATCTAAACAAAAAATAATCAATTAAAATATGAATATTCAAAAATAATTAATTTAAAAAAGAATTTCCCAATTAAACAATTACTCAATAAATTTATGAATAATCAAAAATAATTTGTTATTTCTATTTCCTATTTTACTAATTTATCAATTAGTGGCTATCTTACCCTTCTTGATTGAAAGTGGTATGTATAATACCTATAATCCAGCAACACTACAGTACTCATAAACCAATTATTTAATAAGCATCCAATTATCTCAATCTTACAGAATAATGTCAGTTCTCGATTCCCAACAGAACTCTAATCAAACCCACTCATTCACATAAACTCCAAAAGGCAATTTTTATTGATCAATTAATCAGTCTTTTGCCAAGTCTTTGTCAAATTGTCATAACATCAAATATCCTGTACTGGAAAGTTTTTTTGTAAACAAAACAGTACTGGCCTGATTTTTGACTCGATCCTCTGTCGCGTCACAATCTGTCACGTGATGTACATGTCAGCACCTCCTCTCTTTCTCTCTCTCTTCTCTCGTCCCATCGTCTCTCATATGACAAAAGAACAGAGAAACAGACAAGAATTTAGCAGTTTATGCAGTCACTGAGCTACTTCAACCATTCATTATTCCTCCAGTCACATTCGCTCTAAGAATTAACTCAGGAATAATTATAGATAGCTCCATAACATTTTTTATTTTATTTATTTACTTAATTATTTATTTTTTTAATCCGTCAACATCTCTCTCTCATTTATCAATTCAATAGGTCACAAAAACAGTTTCATCTTTAAACAACAGCCGATGTAACAACCAGAATACACCATTAGACTCTAAATGTCTAAATCTTTGTAAACAGACAGTTAACAGTCCCGCTGTGACTCAGTTTCTCCTCATAGTCAAACAACATTTAACAGAGCTCACAAAGCATAGAACTTAAATTCTACACACACAAACATAATTTAAGAGGCTTTATTCCATCGCGATGGCCCTCTAAGGTCACATGTTAGCATGTAGCATGTAGCACAATTAGCATTAGCATTTAGCATTAGCATGTATGTAACATGTGGCATTTAACATGTAGCATGTAACCTACATTGCGCCTAAATACCTTTTCCTTTGTCCCTAACTTTATGCTGCCGTGAGTTCTGGATATTCTATGAGAGGTTCCCCCAAACATATACCACGTCGGATACAACATGAGCAGTAACTTGCAATAGAATTTATAACCACTCTCCAGTCCCAGACTGACCCAAAACACATAATGCGTTAGAGGATTTTCGGCCCATCCTAAGATCGCCTCCCTGAGGTCTTTCCAGATTCGCAACGCCCTAATTTGTATACGTATCTCTGCCTTATTCACTTCCATCGATTGTTCTTGAATTCCTATTCAAGCCACATATCTCTACAGACACTCCCCCCTATTTGCGCCGTTTACCAGTGCAAATGAATTTAGAATAGTTATGACAGACCCTTAGTCAACAGCAAATAACAGCACACACAAGTAACACGGTACATCTCCCCAGCGCACACTCAAACAGCCTCCGAACTAACAAATGCCCAAAGTGGTGAGAAACTCACCCTTATCTGGCCATGACTTCAGAACGCTTGGCGGCAATGAATGGAACAAAGGAGAGACGCAGACCGGTCCCAGTTTGGGTGCCATTTTGTAGTGTCGAGTCAAATGTTGCTAGTTATTGCTGTTAAACAAAGGAGTCCGCTTATACTGAACTTTGATCATAAGGTTTATTCATATCACAAGATTTCAGCATAAGTGTACAGGTGTCCAGATCACCCGGAGAGCAGTGGTTCCCACATTGTAATGGCCGCTCTAACCTATTCTTCGTTTAAACCCAGTATATATAATCTTCCCCAAAACATGGGTGGCTCCCTCTACTGTCCAATCCCTTGTCTTGTATGGGGCGTCACCCTAAAAAACGGCTCTCTTTGAACCTAAATAAACATCCTCTCAGGTTCCACTTAAAACCATTAACAAAGTCATAATCTTAATACACTACAGCAGGAACCTAGGAAGAAACCTAGAGAGGAACCAGGCTCTGAGCCAGTCCTCTTCTGGCTGTGCCAGGGGAGATTATAAGAGTACATGGCCATTAAGGCCAAATCGTTCTTCAATATTTTTAAATGTTCATGACCAGCAGGGTCAAATAATAATCACTGTGGTTATAGAGTCTGCAACACGTTAGCACCTCAGGAGTAAATGTCAGTTGGCTGATCATAGCCAAGCATTCAGAGGTCAAGACAGCAGGTGTTGTAGAGAGAGAGAAGGAGAGGGAGAGAGAGAGAGAGAGAGAGGGTCGAAACAGCAGGTTCTCGACAAGGTCACACGTCCGTTGACAGGTCAGAGTGCCATATCCGCAGGCAGACCAGTAGAAACTGGTTCAGCAGCACGGCAAGGTATCACGTCCGGTGGAGCATGTATCGATACTGATAGGATCGGAAGAAGGGGAGTGCTGCTCTCTGATCAGTTTTCTCCATTAAAATCTTTCCTTAACATTATAATTATTTCACAATGCTGACCATGGATCAGCTTCTAGAACGATATTACTACCTACGGCTGCAAATATTGAGGTAGTTTATTCTAATGCTTACACAATAAAAATGCACTAAATCACAGATTCAGCACATCATTGGGCACATGTTAGGCTACACTTCATGAAATATATTGAGACAAATTACAGACAGTAGCCTACAAGTAGCAAAATAAAACTAAATATATTGAACATTGAATATATTCCAATATGATTGAAATAGGTCTATAGCCTACTGTTTATATTTTAATGCAGTCATCTCGGTTTTCATTTGAAGCAAATTTTATACGTCCCTTGTTTGAATCAATTGCAAAGACATTGGCAACTTTGTATTTGAACCAAACTTTGTTCTGAATTTATCGGTGGTCACAGAGAGATGGATAACCATGTGATTCTATGTTTAGCGGAGATCTTCTGTGTATAAAGTGACGTGGGAGGGCAAAAAAGCATCTAACAACGCACTTGGCTGTTCTACAAGTGGTCTGAGGCAGGTGTTAGAATATGAGCGTTTTCAAGTGCAACGTTAATAACGATGGTTTTGGGAAACAGCTCAGAGATTTAACAATGCTCCTACGAAGGTTCTAACGATTAACTTAGCCTTAAAATGCTTTTGGGATACCAGGCCCTGGACAAAAACATCTGCTAAATTCAAAGGTAAATGTTTTACATACAGATCTCATATTACTGGAAACATTTTTATATTGATGTTACAAATGTATCATGTGTACAGTTCTTTATAAAAAATGTAGTTATTTGTTACATTTGACTGTGTAAAACCTAGCAGTACTACTTATATCTCTGAGAGTGCGGCAGATGTACATTCAAGAATTAGTTGTCACTGTGTTAACCACAACCAACATGCTGTATCTCTGTTTAGGGGTTAGTGGTCTAAAATGAGTCTGTCTGGGGAGAGAGAGGACCAATTTTCTACTCTGAGACGCTTTTTGGATACGTGCCCAGATCTCAAAATATTGTTTTAAAAAATGAATAATTTTTGTTTGACATAATAAAAAAAGAATATTACTAATGTACCCGACTTTAAAGACTTGGTTTAGTTTATTGTGTGGCAGTGCTCATGTCCGCGTTCTGGAACTGTCCGCGTCCCCGTACGGTTTGGCGCCAAGCATATTGTCCAGTTACGCGCAGAGTGGTCTGAGGTGATGTTGGGGAACAACGACAGAGTTCGTTACAGTGTTGAGACGCCGAAGTTTATTGTTGAATTTGCTTTTTGCTTAATGATCAGTGACAGCATGAGTGTAGCCAGATCCTTTTCACTCGCTAGTCTTGTTTAATTGTGTGGTTCACCGGATTCGTCATCATCCTCGAGGGACAGATGAACGACCTGCTAGCTAGCCAAGCTAGTCGGTACAGCTAGCTAAGCCATCTACTCTACCAGCAGCATCCTAGTTATCCTGGCTACCACTACATCATCACCGGCTGCCTGCATTTCTTGTGGACCGATGGAGCTCCCGGGTTGTTTCTTCCACCTGTTAAATACCGTGGAGGGCTTCTCCCTCTCTCTTGATGGATGCTGGCCTACGCTCCCTCTGTCCGGTTCTCCCCTCTTCACTAGATGGACGGTAACTTTAGTGTTTAACCCCTCTGTGTCCAAGGACTGAACTTTTGAATATTATTTTCGGGGCGCCTCAAGTGAAATTTTTTACAACGTTTATTTCTGATAAAATTAGTTCATTGCATCCGCCATGGAGCCCAGTTTCATAATATTACCTTCTGTCCCTGGTTATGAAGTAATTGCGAAAAAACTGGCCTTATGTCTGGGCATTTTTCACCCTGCCAGCTCCTATTAGTTCTATTGAGCTCCGTGACACCGACTCGCCTTCAGAACGTTCTATTCCCAGCCCATTGTTCTGCGTCACAATGCCAGCTTCACTGTTGTTATCAATGAGACCTGCCTGCATTTACCCTGTAGGTTTACCTCAGGTAACTGATTATTAACAAGGTTACAGCTACTTGGTGAGCGTGCACACTGTTCACCCGAGTACATGTTGTGGTCATCAATAGTGAGGTGAGACACAGTTTACGAAGCGATGGCTGGCGGATAGCCATCAAACATTAAACATTTTCTTGTCATGGTTAACCATATTTGTTTTAAGAAAAAAGTGTACAATCTAAATAAAACGCATGACCCTGTCCTCTTTTTCAAGATGTGGGCGATTTAAACAGCCAGAATATTTTTTTAAATTAAGAAATAACCTTTTCTTTGAGGACTTGTTGTTTCGAAATGGCTGCTGGGTAATTTGATATGCATTGAAATCTTCGTTCGTAGGCATCAAATTGAGCGAAAACTGCGCAGGTTCACTGAGTTGCAAACCAAATGGATATAATGGGGTGATTGTTGTCTAATCGGGTGGTCTAGCTAATGGATTTGTAGATCTGACGCAGTTGCTACCTCAGATTATGAGCCTAGCAAGTGTCATTAATGAATTATATAGTACCCACATTCGGCCACAAGGAGGAGCAAGAGTGCCATAAACCCATACTGTGTTTTGCCATATAAACCATAAACCTAACAATCAATCAAATGTATTTATAAACAGGGGTGCACATACCTTTTTCAGTGAGTTACTCAGGGTCAACAGCAGGCTTTGGGTCAAATGTCTCTGTGGTTTGACAGGTGAATGTGCATCAGGGCTGAGAGACGAGCATGTGACAGACGAGATCTGTGCTTGGTTTTTATTATGTTGAGATGTGAGAATCCCCTCTCACAAGCTGCACTGCTTAAAGGCAGTGTAAGAGACAGCTTAAACACCTTGTTGATATTGGAGTAAGCATCTGGTTTACTTGTATTTACTATTTGGACCAAGTCATACACAGAAGAGGCTCCCAGGCGTTTTCCTGCCTGCTTTAAGCGCATCCATTCTGTCACAGTGGTATCTTTGTCAAGTTGCAAGGTGGCCTCATATTTCTTGAGAATGTTGCAAACTGTTGTGTTTCCAAAACTGTGTAGGTCTTGCATTTCCTGAGGCCATGTTGAAGGATCAAATACTAAGAAATGATCACATGACTTGAGGGAGTCATATCTGATTTCAAACTCTTCAATTAACCCCCTGAGTAAGTGTGTCTTGATTCTGTCAGCATCAGCATTGGAAACAGTGTGTGCCCTGTGGCTTTCACCATCAAGCAGAAGTGTGAACTGTCCAATGGCCACCATGAGTTCATCCTTACATTCTCCAATGGTCAGCTTTTCCTTCTGAAACCTAATGGATGTGGTCTTCAAAATGTTGCAAATGTCAAGCATGTTTGACAGAAAGCACTGAACACGCTCTGTGCAGAAATGCTGCAAGTCACTGTTATCGCTCGTAACCAGTTGCATTTTAATGACTGGCAATAGTCTTGATATTTTTAAGTGTTTCATGCCTCCATGCAGACCATCTGATATTATGAAACTTACCCAGTTTCACAAAGGAGATCCCATTTTCTTCACATAGCTTATTCAGTGCAGCAGTTTTTTTTGCTCCACCTTTTTGTTAATAAAACTGCAGCAGCTTGACCACAGAGTGATTTAAATGTCTCACAGTAAGGAACATTGCGATCAGCTGATTTCGCGCAATTCTCCAGTGTGTGTGCGGTGCACAGAATGTGCACAAGGGAGTCTCCAACCGCAGCAAGTTGCCGGAGTTTTGGCACAACGCCGTTGTAGATACCTACGTTAACAGCAGCCCCGTCTGTGCACACAGCGACCAACTTTGTTGTCCAGTCATCCAAGCCTGTGTCCTGGAAAAGTCTCACAAGTCCGTCTGTTATGGCCTGCGCGGTTCGGTCAGCACCCAATTCAATCAGTCCAATAAAGTCCGAAGTAAACTCTCTGTTGCTGGACACAGACACTATGTAAACGATTTCCTGCTCAGTTTTTGTGATGTCCTCAGATCCATCAAAAAGCAGCAACTTGGCTCGTAACTCCCCGCTGATGGTGTGAGCGATGCTCTGCATGATCCGTGTGCCCCCTTCACGTGAATTATATGCACCTCCGACATTTACTCCTAGCTGCTTCAGTAAAGGAACATCCTCAGAATAGGAAGACATGGGACGTGCGTGTTTAGCTTTATGGAAGGCGAGGAGATAAATATTAAACAGAGCTTGCCGCTGTTCTTCATTCAGCTTGTCTCACCATCTGGCAAGTGGGCGACTGGACATTTCTTCTCGGCTAGCTTAGCAATGGCTTGCGCCATATTCGTGTGCTCCTTGCTCTTTTCATGTTTGTCAAATAAAGGATGGTTGAAATTCTTTGAGCCTTTATAAAATGCACCCGTTTTGTCTGCTAGATGTGGATTTGAGCGGCAAATCTTGCACCACATTTCAGTGCGCTCATCGTTAGCTTCAAGCCACTGCACATCTTGGAGCCACTTTTCCGGAAAAAGTATTTTCTTCGGCTCTGGCTCCAGTTGGCGTTTCTTTGTAGGTGGCGAAACGCCAAAGAAGCTGCTTAATGTCTGTTGCTTTTTGGACATCCCTGACAGTAGTTGACAAGCAACATGTCACGCAAAGGCGCGTAGTAACACAAGTGGCATTACGCATTCCTGAATTTTGTCGCGCTTGCGTACCTGCATACCAGTTATGTGCACCCCTGTTTATAAAGCCCTTTTTACACCAGCAGATGTCACAAAGTGCTATACAGAAACTCTTACCCTACTTATAACCTATTTTAGCCGTAACCCTAACCCCTAAATTTAGGGTAGGGTGGCCTAAAACACTTTTAGAACCTATTTTAGTAATAATATTATCTTAGTAAATACAATTATAGTATTAAATAGCATTTTGATTATTTTGTTGTTATTTTATTATATGTATAATTGCAAGACAGAATACTTGATAAATAAGACACATTTGTTTTATTTTTCAAATGTGGTTTGAATTGGGTGACCTAGTAACCTCTGTGTGAAAGTCCAGCACACTTTATTTCTCAGCTGCCTCACCAATGTCTGTATGTGAATTAATAACTTTTAATTGCTAAATATTTCCGATAGATGGCAGCATAAGACAACGAAGCATCAGTTATAGGCTACAAGCAGCAATATGATTGACATAAAATATTATGCAACCAAATACTATATGTCCCATGATTTTCTAAGATGGTCACTCATTACTTTAGTTAGCTATATATCTCGTATTAGGCCTGTGATGCTTTTGGAAGAGCAACAAAATAGTGACTATAGCAGGTTTTGAACCCCGGGTAAATAATCACTAGTCAGATGCACTAACCTCAACCCTAATTTACATGCATTATAGAAAATAATCTTAATATCTGATATTGGGAGTAAATAACCTCGGAATAGAAAAGACAAGAGTGCATCTTCCAGCCCACCAATAAATTACATCAAATCAAATCAAATATTATTTGTCACATACACATGTTTAGCAGATGTTATAGCGGGTGTAGCGAAATGCTTCTGCTTCTAGCTCCGACAGTGCAGTAATATCTAACAAGTAATATCTAACAATTTCACAACATATACCTAATACACACAAATCTAAGTAAGGAATGGAATTTAAGAATATATACATATATGGACAAGCAATGACAGAGCGTCATGGACTAAGATACAGTAGTATATTATAGAATACAGTATATACATATGAGATGAGTAGTGCAAGATATGTAAACATTATTAAAGTGACTAGTGTTCCATTTCTTAAAGTGGCCAATGATTTCAATAGGCAGCAGCAGCCTCTAATGTGCTAGTGATGGCTATTTAACAGTCTGATGGCCTTGAGATAGAAGCTGTTTTTCAGTCTCTCAGTCCCAGCTTTGATGCACTTGTACTGACCTCGCTATTGGATGATAGCGGGGTGAACAGGCAGTGGCTCAGGTGGTTGATGAATCTGACAATGACTGTACTAGGAAAATACGTTTTTCTCGACCAGAGGTGACTAAATTAATGTTCAGGCTTATTGCGTTAGCAGTGTGGAAAGGGACAGTAAAAAGCGTGTGCAGGAGTTTTCCTGTGAGAGGGTGTGGTGGTGTATCCAGGGAGAAAACTAAACTAACCTTCTGAAATGTCATTCGTGGTCTTATGCTGCCATCTATTGGAATTATTTAGCAACTGCAGTAGTACTGAATAAAATGTACATCCTTATTAAAGTAGTAATTACTCAGAATTGCAAAATAAGACATTTTCTAGTTCATTTTACCACTTACAACAATAAAATGACAATTTATAGCATAACACAAAGAAACTTACATAAACCAAAAACAACATACATTTTGTTATGTATTTAGATGGGTGACATTATCTGCCAAAGTAACACCTCGATCGAGCGTTCTTTTTTATTATTATTACTGTGTAAAACCTAGCAGTACTACTTATTTCTCTGAGAGTGAGGCAGATATATATTATTACTGTGTAAAACCTAGCAGTACTACTTATTTCTCTGAGAGTGAGGCAGATATATATTTTTACTGTGTAAAACCTAGCAGTACTACTTATTTCTCTGAGAGTGAGGCAGATATATATTATTACTGTGTAAAACCTAGCAGTACTACTTATTTCTCAGAGAGTGAGGCAGATATATATTATTACTGTGTAAAACCTAGCAGTACTACTTATTTCTCTGAGAGTGAGGCAGATATATATTATTACTGTGTAAAACCTAGCAGTACTATTTATTTCTCTGAGAGTGAGGCAGATATATATATTATGACTGTGTAAAACCTAGCAGTACTACTTATTTCTCTGAGAGTGAGGCAGATATGTAGTATTTAGCAAAAAACATGATTCTTGGTCTCTCTGAAATGAAACCATCAAGTGATAGATTTTAAGCAAACACATGTCTGTCATTGAACAACCCCATACCATGATTAGCTAGTGAAAAAACACACCAATCTCTTTCATAATTTCTTTAAACTATAAAAGCTAATTTACTAACATTTCTGAAAATGGATATATAGCGTTTTGGAATGAAACTATTGTTTCCCCATCTGAGCTCAGAGTAGATGAGAGACGTAATGTTTGTCTCTGTTGTGTTGAAGCCCAATCAAGCAGGAGAGACCAGCCTCCCCTGTACCCAGCTGTGTGTCCATGAAGAGTGACCGGTCTATGAGTTGTCCTATAACGTTTAGAGAGGGAGACTTTTCTACTGAACAAAGGTAAGAAGAACTCATGGGTCATGGTCAGTGAGTTAAACAACACTGTCTCTAGTCATTTCTCCTCTCCCATTTTACCATTTATTTTTGTTGTTTTCATAATCCATAGGCTAAACCTTTTTTCCATTTTCATAGTCCTGAAAAAATATTAAACTAACACAACATTCCCTCCCTGTGTGTGTGTGTGTGTGTGTGTGTGTGTGTGTGTGTGTTTGTGTGTGTGTGTGTACTCCCTGGATGAGGATATGTAATCTGATGTTTTGTCCACAGAAACCAACAGGAGAGATCAGAGTCAGAGATTCTCAGTGGTCAGTCTTCCCAGAGTCATCAAACAGACCTGGCCTCCATATTCAGTGTATGTGGTCCTGTTATGTACATTTGTTTTTGTTTACCTCAAGTAAAGTTGATCTGTCAATCATTCATTCATGTGTTAATGAGAAAGCATTTCTTCTCTTGCTTAACTTATTTACTTGATTTATTTCAGTTGCTTGAAGAGAATATTATGACATTTGTGAAGAACGAGCTGAAGATGTTCAAGAGGATTCTTAGTCCAGAACTCCCAGAAGGCTTTGAGAGTCAGAAGCAGGATAAGGAAGTGGTGGATGCTGAAGATGAGAAGCAGGAGAGCAGTGCCAGAGAGGGGGCTCTGAAGATCACACTGCACGTCCTGAGGAAAATGAACCAGAAGGAGCTTGCTGACACACTGGAGAAAAGTAAGAGCTTTCTGCCTCATGTTGAATGCTGTTTTAGAGCATTTAAAAGCTGTAGCTAAAGTACAGCTAAAGTAGCTGTGTAACTCAATGATATTGTAGCAGCCTTAACACAACACCTAGTGTCCTCATCAAGTAGCAGCAGGGATGTGTTGTGGTGATTAATTTAGAGAGAGAGAGAGAGAGAGAGAGAGAGAGAGAGAGAGAGAGAGAGAGAGAGAGAGAGAGAGAGATATTTAATAATACCATCAATAATGATATAAATCAGTCACACCAGTCTGTAATGCATTATGAAAACAGTTAAGTGAGTAAATGATTGCAATTTAATCTTTAGAAAACATCCTTACAATACTGTAGGCATTAAAACAGACTTAATATTAATATCCTCTGTGTTATTTCTTCATTCAGATGAGCTTGCTGTGATTTGCCAACGTGAACTCAAATCTAATCTAAAGAAGAAGTTTCAATGTGTATTTGAGGGGATCGCTAAACAAGGAAACCCAACACTTCTCAATAAGATCTACACAGAGCTCTACATCACAGAGGGTGGAACAGGAGAGGTCAATAATGAACATGAGCTGAGACAGATTGAGACAACAACCAGGAAGCAAGCAAGACCAGAGTCTGCAATCAAATGTAACGACATCTTCAAACCCTTAACTGGACAAGACAAACCTATCAGGACTGTGCTGACAAAGGGAGTCGCTGGCATTGGAAAAACAGTCTCTGTGCAGAAGTTCATTCTGGACTGGGCTGAAGGAAAAGCAAATCAGGATGTCCAATTTGTATTTTCATTCCCTTTTCGGGAGCTGAATTTGATGAAAGTTGAAAAACAAACTTTGATTGAACTTCTCAATCACTTCTCAATCGAAACCAAAGAATCAAGAATCTCCAACTACGACAAGTACAAAGTTCTGTTCATCTTTGATGGTCTGGATGAGTGCCGACTGCCCTTAGACTTCCAGAAGAACAAGATTTGTTTTGACGTCACAGAGTCAACCTCAGTGGATGTTCTGCTGACAAATCTCATCAAGGGAAATCTGCTTCCCTCTGCTCTCCTCTGGATAACTACCCGACCTGCAGCAGCCAATAAGATCCCTTCAGTGTGTGTTGACCAGGTGGCAGAGGTACGAGGGTTCAATGATCCACAGAAGGAGGAGTACTTCAGGAAAAGATTCATTGATGAGGACCTGGCCAGCAGAATCATCTCACACATAAAGACATCAAGGAGCCTCCACATCATGTGCCACATTCCAGTCTTCTGTTGGATTTCTGCAACAGTCCTTGAACACATGCTGAAACATAAGACAGAAGAGATGCCCAAGACTCTGACTGAGATGTACTCACACCTTGTGGAGTTTCATACCAAACAGAAGAATGAAAAGTATATTGGGAAAGAAGAGATAGGTCCACACTGGAATAAAGAGAGCATTCTGTCACTGGGAAAACTGGCTTTTCAACAGCTTGTGAAGGGCAATCTGATTTTCTATGAAGAAGACCTTAGCAAGGCTGGCATTGATGTCAATGAAGCCTCAGTGTACTCAGGATTGTGCACACAGCTCTTTAAAGAGGAATGTGGGCTGTACCAGGACAAGGTGTACTGCTTCGTTCATCTGAGCATTCAGGAGTTTCTGGCTGCTGTATATGTGTTCCTCTCATTCATCAACAACAATGAGAATCTAATGGCCAAACCGCACGTTACTGAAGTTACTGTCTACAAGAGTGCTGTGGATAAAGCCTTACAAAGTGAGACAGGAAACCTGGACCTTTTCCTCCGCTTCCTACTGGGCCTCTCACTGAAGTCCAATCAGAAGCACTTACGAGGTCTACTGACAAAGAAAAGAAGCAGCTCACAGAGCCATGAAGAAACAGTGAAGTACATCAAGGAGAAGATCAGGGAGAATCCCTCTCCAGAGAGGTGCATCAATCTGTTCCACTGTCTGAATGAACTGAATGACCATTCTCTAGTGGAGGAGATCCAAAGCTACCTGAGCTCAGGAAGTCTCTCAGAAGCCGAACTGTCACCTGCACAGTGGTCAGCTCTGGTCTTTGTGTTGCTGACTTCAGAAAAGGAGCTGGATGTGTTTGACCTGAAGAAATACTCCAGATCAGAGGAAGGTCTTCTGAGGCTGCTGCCAGTGGTCAAAGCCTCCAGAGCTGCTCTGTGAGTACATAACATGACATTTAAGTACTAATCATCACGAAGAAATATTCAGTTTAGAGAAATATATGTATTATAATATGTATATAATATATAATATTAAATAGAAAAACGTACTGAATCAGTGCATTGGTGTTCACATTAGTATAACAATATGACCATGCAATTCTAAAAACCAAATGCATCTGCCAATGTCCTTCTACACTACTGGTGTTAAATTAACAGTGTGTTTGTGAAATCATGATGATCTCTTTGCAGGCTGTCAGGCTGTGGAGTCACAGAGAAAGGCTGTGCTTCTCTGGTCTCAGCTCTGAGGTCAAACCCCTCACACCTGAGAGAGCTGGATCTGAGTAACAATGTCCTGAAGGATTCAGGAGTGAAGCTGCTCTCTGCTGTCCTGGGGAATCCCCACTGTAAACTGGAGACTCTGAGGTCAGTATTCCTGTATCACTCAATGAACACACACACACTGGACACACACTGGACACACACACACTGGACACACACACACACACACACACTGGACACACACACACACACACACTGGACACAAGCACATGACACACACACACACACAAATGATGTGTGTGTGTGTCATGTCAAATTAATTTAGTAGTGTTTAGAAACATGTTATCTACTGTTAATAATGATACATTAATTCATTTATGTATAGTACCAGTCAAAAGTTTGGACACACCTACTCATTCAAGGTTTTTTCTTTATTTAAAAAAAAAATTACATTGTAAAATAATAGTGAAGACATCAAAACTATGAAATAACACATATGGAATCATGTAGTAACCAATAAAGTGTTAAACAAATGAAAATATATTTTATATTTGAATTTTTTCAAATAGCCACCCATTGTCTTGATGACAGCTTTGCACACTCTTGGCATTCTCTCAACCAGCTTCACCTGGAATGCTTTTCCAACAGTCTTGAAGGAGTTCCCACATATACTGAGCACTTGTTGGCTGCTTTTCCTTCACTCTGCCGTCCAACTCATCCCAAACCATCTCAATTGGGTTGAGGTCGGGTGATTGTGGAGGCCAGGTCATCTGATGCAGCACTCCATCACTCTCCTTCTTGGTAAAATAGCCCTTACACAGCCTGGAGGTGTGTTGGGTCATTGTCCTGTTGAAAAACAAATGATAGTCCCACTTAGCCCAAACTAGATGGGATGGCGTATCGCTGCAGAATGCAGTGGAAGCCATGCTGGCTAAGTGTGCCTTGAATTCTAAATAAATCACAGACAGTGTCACCAGCAAAGCACCCCCACACCATAACACCTCCTCCTCCATGCTTTACAGTGGGAACTACACATACCGAGATCATCCGTTCACCCACACCGCTTCTCACAAAGACACACCGGTTGGAACCAAAAATCTCCAATTTGGACTCCAGACCAAAGGACAAATGTCCACAGGTCTAATGTCCATTGCCCGTGTTTGTTGGCCCAAGCAAGTCTCTTCTTATTATTGGTGTCCTTTAGTAGTGATTTATTTGAGGCAATTCGACCATGAAGGCCTGATTCACACAGTCCCCTCTGAACAGTTGATGTTGAGATGTGTCTGTGACTTTAACTCTGTGATGCATTTATTTGGGCTTCAATTTCTGAGGCTGGTAACTCTAATGAACTTATCCTCTGCAGCAGAGGTAACTCTGGGTCTTCCATTCCTGTGGCGGTCCTCATGAGAGCCAGTTTCATCATAGCGCTTGATGGTTTTTGCGACTGCACTTGAAGAAACGTTCAAAGTTGTTGAAATGTTCCGTATTGACTGGCCGTCATGTCTTAAAGTAATGATGGACTGTCATTTCTCTTTGCTTATTTGAGCTGTTCTTGCCATAATATGGACTTGGTCTTTTACCAAATAGGGCTATCTTCTGTACACCCCCCTACCTTGTTACAACACAACTGATTGGCTCAAACACATTAAGAATGAAAGAAATTCCACAAATTAACTTTTAAGAAGGCACACCTGTTTCCTCAGGCTCCTGAGTGGCGCAGTGGTCTAAGGCACTGCATCGCAGTGCTAACTGTGCCACTAGAGATCCTGGTTCGAATCCAGGCTCTGTCGCAGCCGGCCGTGACCGGGAGACTCATGGGCGGCGCACAATTGGCCCAGCGTCGTCCAGGGTAGGGGAGGGAATGGCTGGCAGGGATGTAGCTCAGTTGATAGAGCATGTGGGTTCGATTCCCACGGGGGGCCAGTATAAAAAAATATGTATTCACTAACTGTAAGTTGCTCTGGATAACAGCGTCTGCTAAATGACTAAAATGTAAATGTAATTGAAATGCATTCCAGGTGACTACCTCATGAAGCTGGTTGAGACAATGCCAAGAGTGTGCAAAGCTGTCATCAAGGCAAAGGGTGGCTATTTGAAGAATCTCAAATATAAAATATATTTGGATTAATTTAACACTTTTTTGGTAACTACATGATTCAATATGTGTTATTTCATATTTTTGATGTCTTCACTATTATTCTACAATGTAGAAAATAGTAAAAATAAAGAAAAACCCTTGAATGTGTAGGTGTGTCCAAACTTTTGACTGGTACTGTATATATACATATATGAATAGATATGGCAGGTTTCAGGACACTGATGTATCTGAAATTGTTGAAAGAATATATTTTCACACCAAAGAATAGCAGTGTGATTTTAATATGATTTTACTTTTGCAGGCTGTCACGCTGTCTAGTCACAGAGGAAGGCTGTGCTTCTCTGGTCTCAGCTCTGAAGTCAAACCCCTCACACCTGAGAGAGCTGGATCTGAGTAACAATGACCTGAAGGATTCAGGAGTGAAGCTGCTCTCTGCTGGACTGGGGAATCCCCACTGTAAACTGGAGACTCTGAGGTCAATATTCCTGTAGTTGGTCAACAAGTGATAACTGCTCACCAGATCCACATGTGTTTACCAGGCACACATAGTCCACACCATATGTGTTTGGACAGTGAAGCTTACAGTTTTACATTTGGTGCTATGCTCCAGCATTTTGGATTTGAGATATAATGTTTCATATTAGGTGACAGTACAGAATGTCACCTTTTATTTGAGGATATTTTCATACATATCTGTTTTACTGTTTTGAAATGAAAGCACTTTATGCCTCTGGTTCTCCCATTTGAAAAAGTCGTAATAGTTTGGACATATTCACTTATATTGTATTAAAGTAGTCATAAGTTTAGAATTTGGTCCCATATTCTTTGCGTGTAGTGATTACATCAAGCTTGTGATTCTACAAACTTGTTGAATACATTTGCAGTTTGGCTTGGTTGTGTTTTAGATGATGTTTTTCCCAATAGAAACTGAATGGTGAATAATGTCCTGTCATTTTGGAGTCACTTCACTTGTATTGTCAGTAAGAATAGAAGATGTTTCTGAACACTTCTACATTCATATGGATGCTACCATGATTATGAATAATCATGAATGAATCATGAATGATGATGAATGAGAAAGTTACAGAGGAACAAGGATCATGCCCCCTCTGTTATTGGTAATGGTGAGAGGTTAGCATGTTTTGTTGTAGCCTCTGTAACTTTCTCACTCATTATTATTCATGATTCATTTATAATTTTTCTTAGTCATGGCATCATCAGAATTAATTTAGTAGTGTTTAGAAACATGTTATTTACTCACTTAGACAGAAAATTACTCCAGTCATCATCCACCATTCAGTTACTATTGGACAAAACATAACCCAAAACACAACCAAAACAAACTGCAAATGCAACCAATGAGTTTGGGACCAAATACTCAACTTTTGACTACTTCAATACACTATAAGTGAATTGGTCAGAATACTTATGACTTCTTCAAATGGGGGACAAGATACATAAAGTGCTTTCATTTCTAAACGGTGAAACAGATATGTATTAAAATACCCTCAAATAAAAGGTGACATTATATACTGTCACCTCATATGAAACATTTGATCTCAAATCCAAAATGCTGGAGTATAGAGCCACATTTAAAATGTTAGCATCACTGTCAAATTAGATATGGTGTGGACTGTATACTCAATACAATCTAAATCTGATACCTCACTCTCTGTCTTTTGACTAATACTGCTTTTTAAACTGCTCTGGTCAGTCTACTCAAATATTTGTACTATACATGTTTCTATCTACAAGCAATACTTCGATCATTTGTCATTTCTAATAATGATACATTAATTTATGAATAGATATGACAGGTTTCAGGACACTGATGTATCTGAACATTTTGAAAAAATATACTGCCACTATTTTCACCACCAAAGAATAGCAGTGTGATTTTAAAATGATTTGACTCTTTGCAGGCTGTCAGGCTGTCTAGTCACAGAGGAAGGCTGTGCTTCTCTGGTCTCAGCTCTGAAGTCAAACCCCTCACACCTGAGAGAGCTGGATCTGAGTAACAATGACCTGAAGGATTCAGGAGTGAAGCTGCTCTCTGCTGGACTGGGGAATCCCCACTGTAAACTGGAGACTGTGAGGTCAGTATTCCTGTAGTTGGTCAACAAGTGATAACTGTTCACCAGATCCACATGTGTTTACCAGGAACACATAGTCCACACCATATGTGTTTGGACAGTGAAGCTTACAGTTTTACATTTGGTGCTATGCTCCAGCATTTTGGATTTGAGATAAAATGTTTCATATGAGGTGACAGTACAGAATGTCACCTTTTATTTGAGGGTATTCATACATATCTGTGTTACTGTTTAGAAATGAAAGCACTTTATGTATCTAGTTCTCCCATTTGAAAAAGTCTTAATAATTTGGACTTATTCACTTATATTGTATTAAAGTAGTCATAAGTTTAGTATTTGGTCCCATTTTCCTTACCTGCAGTGATTACATCAAGCTTGTGATTCTACAAACTTGTTGAATGCATTTGCAGTTTGTCTTGGTTGTGTTTTGGATTATGTTTTTCCCAATAGAAACTGAATGGTGAATAATGTCCTGTCATTTTGGAGTCACTTCACTTGTATTGTCAGTAAGAATAGAAGGTGTTTCTGAACACTTCTACATTCACGTATGAATCGTGAATGATGATGAATGAGAAAGTTACAGAGGATCAAGGATCATACCCCCTCTGTTATTGGTAATGGTGAGAGGTTAGCATGTTTTGTTGTAGCCTCTGTAACTTTCTCACTCATGATTATTCATGATTCATTCATGATTTTTCTTAATCATGGCATCATCAGGATTCATTTAGTAGTGTTTAGAAACATGTTATCTACTCACTTAGACAGAGGATTAATCCAGTCATCATCCACCATTCAGTTACTATTGGGCAAAACATAACCCAAAACACAACCAAAACAAACTGCAAATGCAACCAATGAGTTTGGGACCAAATACTAAACTTTTGACTACTTTAATACACTATAAGTGAATTGGTCAAAATACTTATGACTTCTTCAAATGGGGGGACTAGATACATAAAGTGCTTTCATTTCTAAACGGTGAAACAGATATGTATTAAAATACCCTCAAATAAAAGGTGACATTATATACTGTCACCTCATATGAAACATTTGATCCAAACTGCTGGAGTATAGAGCCACATTTAAAATGTTATCTTCACTGTCAAAATAGATGTGGTGTGGACTGTATACTCAATACAATCTAAATCTGATACCTCAATGTCTGTCTTTTGACTGATACTGCTTATTAAACTGCTCTGGTCAGTCTACTCAAATATTTGTACCGATACTTTATATTTTTCTCTCTACAAGCAATATTATGACAACTTCTAATAATTATACATTCATTTATGAATAGATATGGCAGGTTTCAGGACACTGATATATCTGAATATGTTGAAAAAATATACTGCCACTATTTTCACCACCAAAGAATAGCAGTGGGTTTTAAAATGATTTGACTATTTGCAGGCTGTCAGGCTGTCTAGTCACAGAGGAAGGCTGTGCTTCTCTGGTCTCAGCTCTGAAGTCAAACCCCTCACACCTGAGAGAGCTGGATCTGAGTAACAATGACCTGAAGGATTCAGGAGTGAAGCTGCTCTCTGCTGGACTGGGGAATCCCCACTGTAAACTGGAGACTCTGAGGTCAGTATTCCTGTAGTTGGTCAACAAGTGATAACTGTTCACCAGATCCACATGTGTTTACCAGGCACACATAGTCCACGCCATATGTGTTTGGACAGTGAAGCTTACAGTTTTACATTTGGTGCTGTACTCCAGCATCTTGGATTTGAGATATAATGTTTCATATTAATGTCACAGTACAGAATGTCACCTTTTATTTGATGTTAATGGTGAGAGGTTAGCATGTTTTGTTGTAGCCTCTGTAACTCTCTCACTCATTATTATTCATGATTCATTCATTATTTTTTTTAATCATGCCATCATTAATATTAATTTAGTAGTGTTTAGAAACATGTTATCTACTCACTTAGACAGAAAATTACTCCAGTCATCATCCACCATGCAGTTACTATTGGGCAAAACATAACCCAAAACACAACCAAAACAAACTGCAAATGCAACCAACGAGTTTGGGACCAAATACTCAACTTTTGACTACTTTAATACACTGTAAGTGAATTGGTCAGAATACTTCTGACTTCTTCAAATAGGGGACTAGATACATAAAGTGATTCATTTATAAATGTTGAAACAGATATGTATGAAAATACCCTAAAATAAAAGGTGACATTATATACTGTCACCCCATATGAAACATTTGATCTCAAATCCAAAATGCTGGAGTATAGAGCCACATTTAAAATGTTATCTTTGTCAAAATAGATATGTTGTGGACTGTATACTCAATACAATCTAAATCTGATACCTCAATGTCTGTCTTTTGACTGATACTGCTTTTTAAACTGCTCTGGTCAGTCTACTCAAATATTTGTACTATACATGTTTCTCTCTACAATCAATATATGATCATTTCTAATAATGAAACATTCATTAATTTATTAATAGATATGGCAGGTTTCAGGACACTGATATATCTGAATATGTTGAAAAAATATACTGCCACTATTTTCCAAAGAATAGCAGTGTGGTTTTAATATGATTTGACTCTTTGCAGGCTGTCACGCTGTCTAGTCACAGAGGAAGGCTGTGCTTCTCTGGTCTCAGCTCTGAAGTCAAACCCCTCACACCTGAGAGAGATGGATCTGAGTAACAATGACCTGAAGGATTCAGGAGTGAAGCTGCTCTCTGCTGGACTGGGGAATCCCCACTGTAAACTGGAGACTCTGAGGTCAGTATTCCTGTAGTTGGTAAACAAGTGATAACTGTTCACCAGATCCACATGTGTTTACCAGGCACACATAGTCCACACCATATGTGTTTGGACAGTGAAGCTTACAGTTTTACATTTGGTGCTATGCTCCAGCATTTTGGATTTGAGATAGAATGTTTCATGTTAGGCAACAGTACATACTGTCACCTTTTATTTAAAGGTATTTATATATATTTTACAGTTTAGAAATGAAAGCACTTAATGTATCTAGTTCTCCCATTTGAAAAAGTATATTATTATTTGGACAAATTCATTTAGTCCAAAGTTTACTGTTTGGTCCAATATTCGTTGCCTGCAGTGATTACATCAAGCTTGTGATTCTACAAACTTGTTGAATACATTTGCAGTTTGTCTTGGTTGTGTTTTGGATGATGTTTTTCCCAATAGAAACTGAATGGTGAATAATGTCCTGTCATTTTGGAGTGACTTCACTTGTATTGTCAGTAAGAATAGAAGACGTTTCTGAACACTTCTACATTCATGTGGATGCTACCATGATTATGAATAATCATGAATGAATCGTGAATGATGATGAATGAGAAAGTTACAGAGGAACAAGGATCATTCCCCCTCTGTTATTGGTAATGGTTAGAGGTTAGCATGTTTTGTTGTAGCCTCTGTAACTTTCTCACTCATTATTATTCATGATTCATTCATTATTTTTCTAAATCATGGCATCATCAGGATTCAGTTAGTAGTGTTTAGAAACATGTTATCTACTCACTTAGACAGAAAATTACTCCAGTCATCATCACCCATTCAGTTACTATCGGGCAAAACATAACCCAAAACACAACCAAAATAATCTGCAAATGCAACCAACGAGTTTACAACCAAATACTCAACTTTTGACTACTTTAATACACTGTAAGTGAATTGGTCAGAATACGTTTGACTTCTTCAAATGGGGGGACTAGATACATAAAGTGCTTTCATTTATAAATGGTGAAACAGATATGTATGAAAATACCCTCAAATAAAAGGTGACATTATATACTGTCACGTCATATGAAACATTTGATCTCAAATCCAAAATGCTGGAGTATAAAGCCACATTTAAAATGTTAGCTTCACTGTCAAACTAGATATGGTGTGGACTGTATACTCAATACAATCTAAATCTGATACCTCACTGTCTGTCTTTTGACTGATACTGCTTTTTAAACTGCTCTGGTCAGTCTACTCAAATATTTGTAATATGCATTTTTCTATCTACAACCAATACTTTGATAATTTCTCATTTCCAATAATGAAACATTCATTTATGAATAGATATGGTAGGTTTCAGGACGCTGATGTATCTGAATATGTTGAAAAAAATATACTGCCACTATTTTGACCACCAAAGAATAGCAGTGTGGTTTTAATATGATTTGACTCTTTGCAGGCTGTCAGGCTGTCTAGTCACAGAGGAAGGCTTTGCTTCTCTGGTCTCAGCTCTGAAGTCAAACCCCTCACACCTGAGAGAGCTGGATCTGAGTAACAATGACCTGAAGGATTCAGGAGTGAAGCTGCTCTCTGCTGGACTGGGGAATCCCCACTGTAAACTGGAGACTCTGAGGTCAGTATTCCTGTAGTTGGTCATAAGTTTAATATTTGGTCCCATATTCCTTACCTGCAGTGATTACATCAAGCTTGTGATTCTACAAACTTGTTGAATACATTTGCAGTTTGTTTTGGTTCACACACACTGGACACACACACACTGGACACACACACAAACACTTGACAGACACGGGACACACACGCACACACATTTGGCACACACACACACACACACACACTGGACACTCACACAACCTGGATACACACACACCGGACGCACACACACACTGGACACACACATTGGACACACAAACAACCTGGACACACACACACACACACACTGGACACACACAAACGCTGGACACACACACTGTACACACACAAACTCAACACAGGCACACACTGGACACACAAACACACACACTAGGATTAATTTAGTCAAAAGTTTAGTATTTGGTCCCATATTCCTTACCTGCAGTGATTACATCAAGCTTGTGATTCTACAAACTTGTTGAATACATTTGCAGTTTGTCTTGGTTGTGTGTTGGATGATGTTTTTCCCAATAGAAACTGAATGGTGAATAATGTCCTGTCATTTTGGAGTCACTTCACTTGTATTGTCAGTAAGAATAGAAGATGTTTCTGAACACTTCTACATTCATGTGGATGCTACCATGATTATGAATAATCATGAATGAATCGTGAATGATGATGAATGAGAAAGTTACAGAGGAACAAGGATCATACCCCCTCTGTTATTGGTAATGGTGAGAGGTTAGCATGTTTTGTTGTAGCCTCTGTAACTTTCTCACTCATTATTATTCATGATTTGTATTAATCATGGCATCATTAGGATTAATTTAGTAGTGTTTAGAAACATGTTATCTACTCACAGAAAAAAAGTGCTTTAATTTCTAAATGGTGAAACGGATATGTATTAAAATACCCTCAAATAAAAGGTGACATTATATACTGTCACCTCATATGAAACATTTGATCTCAAATCCACAATGCTGGAGTACAGAGCCACATTTAAAATGTTATCTTCACTGTCAAAATATATATGGTGTGGACTGTATACTCAATACAATCTAAATCTGATACCTCACTGTCTGTCTTTTGACTGATACTGCTTTTTAAACTGCTCTGGTCAGTCAACTCAAATATTTGTACTATACATGTTTCTCTCTACAAGCAATATTATGATAATTTCTAATAATGATACATTAATTTATGAATAGATATGGCAGGTTTCAGGACACTGATGTATCTTAATATGTAGAAAAAATATACTTCCACTATTTTCACCACCAAAGAATAGCAGTGTGGTTTTAATATGATTTGACTCTTTGCAGGCTGTCAGGCTGTCTAGTCACAGAGGAAGGCTGTGCTTCTCTGGTCTCAGCTCTGAAGTCAAACCCCTCACACCTGAGAGAGCTGGACCTGAGCTACAATCACCCAGGAGACTCAGGAGTCAGACTGCTCTCTGCTGGACTGGAGGATCCACACTGCAGACTGGAGAAACTCAAGTATGTAGAGGGTTTATGTCAATGTTCATATCAGACATGTTGGAGTTATCAGGCTAGTTAAGACAAACATTCTGACCACCACTTGGACTAAGTTATATAAAGACTGTGTGTGTGTGTGTGTGTGTGTCCAGTGTGTGTGTGTGTGTCCAGTGTGTGTGTGTGTGTGTCCAGTGTGTGTGTGTTAGTGTGTGTGTGTCCTGTGTGTGTGTGTGTGTGTGTGTGTGTGTGTGTGTGTGTGTGTGTGTGTCCATTGTGTGTGTGTCCAGTATGTGTGTGTTTGTCCAGTGTGTGTGTGTGTGTCCTGTGTGTGTGGGTCCAGTGTGTGTGTGTGTCCTGTGTGTGTGGGTCCAGTGTGTGTGTGTGTGTGTGTGTGTGTGTCCAGTATTCAATATGGTGTTCAATATTAGTACACACACTGGACAAACACACACACACTGGACACATACACACACTGAACACACACACAAACACACACACACACACACACACACACACACACAGTAAACACACACACACGCTGGACAAACACACACACACTGGAAACACACACACACACTGGAAACACACACACTGGACACACACAAACATTCACACACTCTGGACATACACACTGGACACACACACAAACAGGACACACACACACTGGACACACACACTGGACACACACACACACACACACTGGAAAAAACACACACACACTGGACACACACACACACACACACACTGGACACACACACACACACTGGACACACACACACACTGGACACACATACACACCATCACACACACACATAGGAAACACACACACATACACACTGGGCACACACACACTCACACTGGACACACACACACACACACACACACACACACACACACACACACACACACTCACACTGGACACACACCATCACACACACACGCTGGACACACAAACACACAATGGACAAACACACACACAGGACGCACACACACACACACACACACACTGGACACACACACACACACAATCTCATGCTGGACACACACACACACACACACACACACACACACACACACACACTGGACACACGCACACACACACACTTGACACACACACTGCAAACACACATACACTGGACAAACACACACACAATGGACACACACACACACACACTTGACACACACACTGGAAACACACACACACTGGACAAACACACACACACTGGACACAAACACACACCACACACACACGGTCAGCATATAACTTTGTCTGTGTGTGTGTCAAGTGTGTGTGTGTGTGTGTGTGTGTGTGTGTCCAGTGTGTGTGTGTGTGTGTGTGTGTGTGTGTGTGTGTGTGAGTTCAGGTGTATCCCTCAATGACTGTCTGTTCTTCTGCTTACCGCTACAGTGTGGAACATGGTGGAGAGAACACAATGAAACCTGGACTTAGAAAATGTGAGTGTTGACTGCTGTGAAGAATATGACTAAGAATAAGTCTTAATTCAAGTCAAGTCAAAGTCAAAGACCACCATCATTACTTACTTGGTCATATTAAATATCAGCTGTAGTTCTACAGAAGCACAAATCAGGGACACCAAAGTTTACAAAGAGTTGCTTTGACAATGTGTGTGTCTGTGTGTGGCGTGTTCCTGTTACATTAGAAATGTGTGTGTGTGTGTGTGTTCAGGATGTGTGTGTGTGTGTGTGTGTGTGTGTGTGTAATTAATGGGAATAAGTGTGTTTTATATTACCATACAGTATAACATATGATCATTCAACAAGTATCAAGTTACCTTAACTTCTCCTTTTGATACCTAGAAACTACATTAAATGAATTAGTGAAAAGTGAGTTAACATTCTAATGTGAATGATGATGATTTCTAATATTGTGTCTGGTTTCATCCATCAGATATCTGTGATCTCACACTGGACCTAAACACAGTAAACAGATTCCTCTCTCTGTCTGAGGAGAACAGAAAGGTGACATGTAGGAGAGAGGAGCAGCCGTATCCTGATCACCCAGAGAGATTTGAGGACTGGAGACAGGTGCTGTGTAGAGAGGGTCTGACTGGGCGCTGTTACTGGGAGGTAGAGTGGAGTGGGAGAGGGGCTGATATAGGAGTGGCATATAAAGGAATCAGCAGGAGAGGATGGCGTTGTGGGATTGGAGACAATGACAAGTCCTGGAGTTTGATCTGCTCTGATAACAGTTACAGAGCCAGGCACAATTATAAGTCCACTACCATAGACGTCCCCTCCTCCAGCTCCCACAGAGTAGGAGTGTATCTGGACTGGCCAGGCGGCACTCTGTCCTTCTACAGAGTCTCCTCTGACACACTGACCCACCTGAACACATTCCACTCCACATTCACTGAGCCCCTCTATCCAGGGTTTAGGGTTCATGATGTTGACTCCTCAGTGTCCCTGTAAATAATAACCATGGTAACACTGACACACACACACACAAACACACACACACACACTGTACACACACACACACACACACACACACACACACACACACACACACACACACACACACACACACACACACACTGAACACAGACACTGGACATACACACACACACACTGGACACACACACACACACTGTACACACACACACACACACTGGACATACACACACACTGGACACACAAACACACACACACACACACACAAACACACTGGACAAACACACACACACACACACTGGACACACACACACTGGACACACACACATACACTGGACACACACACACACACATACACACACTAGACACACACACACACTGGACAAACACATACACTGGACACACTCACACTGGACATACACACATACACTGGACACACACACACACACATACACACACTAGACACACACACACACTGGACAAACACATACACTGGACACACACACACT
>NC_139989.1:73978339-73981477 GCF_964263955.1 Coregonus lavaretus
TTTTCTGTGGTACAGAATAGGCTAATGTTAGCACAGTGTATTGCTAGCAGAGGCAAGTGCATAGTCAAGCTAGCTAAGAAAGAGCGTTAACCAGTGGTGTAAAGTACTTAAGTAAAAATACTTTAAAGTACTATTTAAGTAGTTTTTTTGGGGTATCTGTACTTTACTCTACTATTCATATTTTTGACTACTTTTACTTTTACTTCACTACATTCCTAAAGAAAATAATGTACTTTTTACTCCATACATTTTCCCTGACACCCAAAAGTACTCGTTACATTTCGAATGCTTAGCAGGACAGAAAATGGTCCAATTCACGCACTTATCAAGAGAACATCCCTACTGCCTCTGATCTGGCAGACTCACTAAACACAAATGCTTTGTTTGTAAATTGTCTGAGTTTTGGAGTTTGCCTCTGGCTGAACGTACATTTAAAAAACAAGAAAATTGTCTGGTTTGCTTTATGTAAGGAATTTGAAATGATTTATACTTGTACTTTTACTTTTGGTGCTTTAGTATATTTTAGCAATTACATTTACTTTTGATACTTAAGTATATTTAAAAGCAAATACTTTTAGACTTTTACTCAAGTAGTATTTTACTGGGTGACTTTCACTTTTAGTTGAGTCATTTTCTGTGTGTTCTTGAACGTAGCCCTGTTTCTTTGTGTTCTTGAACGTAGCCCTGTTTCTTTGTGTTCTTGAACGTAGCCCTGTTTCTTTGTGTTCTTGTACGTAGCTCTGTTTCTTTGTGTTCTTGAACGTAGCCCTGTTTCTTTGTGTTCTTGAACGTAGCCCTGTTTCTTTGTGTTCTTGAACGTAGCCATGGTCTCATCAGCTCCTTATTTAGTTCAGTTCATTCTGTTTGTGCCTTGTGAGGTATTGTTCGTTTTGACTCTACTAAGCCTTTTCCTAGCTCGTTTGTGAGAACCAGTTATAGCCTTCAGTCCTAGTTTTGATTCACCTGCCTGTTTGCCTACCTGTGTATGACCATTGCCTGCCTGTGACCACGATTCCTTTCTTCTGTAAAGGCGTAATAAACACCTGCCGCTCTGCGTGTGAATCTACACCTTTTTCTCCCTGAGTATTCATTACAGTACCCTAATGTTAAGTGTCATAAATGTATAGTTATTAGGTGCTGACACCTTTAAAGATAATAAGAAAGAGGGAAAAAGATGGAAACTAAATGAAATGATGAAAGTATAAAATAGTAACCATCTGGTGAGCTAATACCCTGACCCTACCACAAACCCACCAACCCCCTCCCCAACTGAGGGAGTTAATAAACCATACCCTCAGGGGCGGTGTGTTCATTAGGGCGATATGGGCGACGCACTGCCAAACGGGAAAAGGAAGGGATTTTTTTTCTAATCAATTATATCACGGCAACAGTAGTTCAGTGTTCTAATCTAGACGTCTAATCTGCCACTAAATGTCCAATCAGACTAAAGTCGTGCTTCAAATGTCCCCGCCCGTTTTGGGGCGATTTCAGTCAGGTTGAAAATCGCCCAGAAGTCTCTCATAGCCTCTAATGTAATTTTTTTTTTTTTCTAATATCAGAGCTTTCAATACAATCTCTATGGGTTTCTGAGGGCTTGCACTTACGCGCTTTCGTCATACGTAACGTAACGTAACCATGAACGTAACTAAGAAACTACTCTTTCACCCTGAAGGCGGCACGGCAGACAGCACCGCTTGGACAGCGACTGGTGTAACCGACATGCACCATCTTTCAGAAAAGATTAAGAAAAATGAGCTGTCAAAGACCCACATGGATAGCTGTTTGAGATTGTCTGCTTTGGGGAGAGTGAATATATTTACTACGACACTAGCTGTCCGCCGCCACAACGATGAGGTTAGCAACAGCAGAGTCGTGAACACTGTCTACGAGAATCGAGACGACCTCATAGAATGTTTTGAAGCCATCCGGACGGGTTCATTCATTCACGGGTTCATTCACATAGACAACAATACTGTACAAAGCCAACAAACACATTGGTCTGTTTGCCTTCAGGGACTCCTCTCAACAGCAGCTGCAAGAAGCAACAGGAGCCAAAAGACCCAGAACAGCTTTGAGAGAAGAGGAGAAGCAGAGGCTGTCTGAAGAGGTCTGCAACACCATCCTGGATCACACCAAAGAAAGGTTCTCTTTCTCTGGCCACCTTGTGAGTGCTACCTTACTGCAAGCAGACATGTTTGAAAGGTAAATAAAATTCATGTTACAAAAAAATAAAAAATCTGTTCATGTTCATTTTTACAAATCTATACAATTGGCCAGAATATGGTTGTTCATATTTACAAATCTATACAATTGGCCAGAATATGGTTGTTCATTTTTACAAAGCCATACAGATAGCTGTGTTTACCTTTTCTAGAAATTACTTTCAAATTCTGTTTTCAGGCGAAATGTCTATCACTGTTCATTTTCACAAATCTATACAAGAGGGCAGAATATGGAAGTCTATAAAAATTTCTTATTACCAATAACTTGCATCAATGTTTTCAGTAGCCTCTATCAAAAGCTCCTGCTTGCTTGTTGTGAATTATGCTCAGGTGCACATATTTCCAATTCAACCATGAGGCAAAAAATGTGGTAAAAGCTCTTGTTGATCCTGCAATCTGAACAAATACCAAGATGCTGTATTTTCAGCTGATATTTCATTTGTTTATGGAAATGCATATTGTTTATGCAGTGTTGAGGAATGTGAAAGAACACCCTTGATTATTTTTACTGTGATAACTTATTTTGCTTTTGTAAGCCAACACTTTTGAGATCAGTCAATAAATGCTTCTGGTATTGACTTATATGCTGCCCCTGTCTTCATGTTGTTGCTGGACATATCTTTTTAAAAATGTGTGTAGGTCACCTAAATCGTCAGAAAAATTGCCCCCCCTGAGAATTTTTTCAGGAGCCGCCACTGCATACCCTTAGACGCTAGTCTTTAAGCTAGATGTACCTGCTATGCATAGCATCGCCCCAAAGAGGTTCATTCTAAATTATATGGATATGGCATTAGAAGTGCATTGACTGTTCCCTGTAACATGAATATATTGTTAGTCGAGTCACAAAATACAATTTGAATCAAAGCGACAAACATCGGCAACAATAATGACTGGACTATTTAGCCCCACTTGAGCA
>NC_139989.1:73981677-73999177 GCF_964263955.1 Coregonus lavaretus
AGACAATTAGTTACACAACCACCATCCTCCTGAGTTCACCCTCCCAACCCCCCATCATATACAGTGGGGAAAAAAAGTATTTAGTCAGCCACCAATTGTGCAAGTTCTCCCACTTAAAAAGATGAGAGAGGCCTGTAATTTTCATCATAGGTACACGTCAACTATGACAGACAAAATGAGGAAAAAAAATCCAGAAAATCACATTGTAGGATTTTTAATGAATTTATTTGCAAATTATGGTGGAAAATAAGTATTTGGTCAATAACAAAAGTTTCTCAATACTTTGTTATATACCCTTTGTTGGAAATGACACAGGTCAAACGTTTTCTGTAAGTCTTCACAAGGTTTTCACACACTGTTGCTGGTATTTTGGCCCATTCCCCCATGCAGATCTCCTCTAGAGCAATGATGTTTGGGGCTGTCGCTGGGCAACACGGACTTTCAACTCCCTCCAAAGATTTTACATTTACATTACATTTACATTTTAGTCATTTAGCAGACGCTCTTATCCAGAGCGACTTACAGGAGCAATTAGGGTTAAGTGCCTTGCTCAAGGGCACATTTACGTCATTTAGCAGACGCTCTAGACCAGAGCGACTCACAAATTGATGCATTCACCCTATAGCCAGTGGGATAACCACTTTACAATTTATTTATTTATTTTTTTTTGGGGGGGGGGGGGGGGGGGGTAGGAGGAGGATTACTTTATCCTATCCCAGGTATTCCTTAAAGAGGTGGGGTTTCAAATGTCTCCGGAAGGTGGTGAGCGACTCCGCTGTGTGTGTGGGTGGGGGGTAGAAGGATTGCTTTATCCTATCCCAGGTATTCCTTAAAGAGGTGGGGTTTCAAATGTCTCCGGAAGGTGGTGAGCGACTCCGCTGTGTGTGTGGGGGGGGGTAGAAGGATTGCTTTATCCTATCCCAGGTATTCCTTAAAGAGGTGGGGTTTCAAATGTCTCCGGAAGGTGGTGAGTGACTCCGCTGTCCTGGCGTCGTGAGGGAGCTTGTTCCACCATTGGGGTGCCAGAGCAGCGAACAGTTTTGACTGGGCTGAGCGGGAACTATGCTTCCACAGAGGAAGGGGAGCCAGCAGGCCAGAGGTGGATGAACGCAATGCCCTCGTTTGGGTGTAGGGACTGATCAGAGCCCGAAGGTACAGAGGTGCCGTTCCCCTCGCTGCTCCAAAGGCAAGCACCATGGTCTTGTAACGGATGCGAGCTTCGACTGGAAGCCAGTGGAGTGTGCGGAGGAGGGGGGTGACGTGAGAGAACTTGGGAAGGTTGAACACCAGACGGGCTGCGGCATTCTGGATGAGTTGTAGGGGTTTAATGGCACATGCAGGGAGGCCAGCCAACAGCGAGTTGCAGTAATCCAGACGGGAGATGACAAGTGCCTGGATTAGGACCTGTGCCGCTTCCTGTGTAAGGCAGGGTCGTACTCTCCGAATGTTGTAGAGCATGAACCTGCAGGAGCGGGTCACCGCCTTGATGTTAGCGGAGAACTACAGGGTGTTGTCCAGGGTCACGCCAAGGCTCTTCGCACTCTGGGAGGAGGACACAACGGAGTTGTCAAACGTGATGGCGAGATCATGGAATGGGCAGTCCTTCCCCGGGAAGAAGAGCAGCTCCGTCTTGCCAGGGTTCAGCTTGAGGTGGTGATCCGTCATCCATACTGATATGTCTGCCAGACATGCAGAGATGCGATTCGCCACCTGGTTATCAGAAGGGGGAAAGGAGAAGATTAGTTGTGTATCGACAGCGTAGCAATGATAGGAGAGGCCGTGTGAGGATATGACAGAGCCAAGTGACTTGGTGTATAGGGAGAAAAGGAGAGGGCCTAGAACTGAGCCCTGGGGGACACCAGTGGTGAGAGCACGTGGTGCGGAGACAGCTTCTCGCCACGCCACTTGGTAGGAGCGACCGGTCAGGTAGGACGCAATCCAGGAGTGAGACGCGCCGGAGATGCCCAGCTCGGAGAGGGTGGAGAGGAGGATCTGATGGTTCACAGTATCAAAGGCAGCAGACAGGTCTAGAAGGACAAGAGCAGAGGAGAGAGAGTTAGCTTTAGCAGTGCGGAGAGTCTCCGTGACACAGAGAAGAGCAGTCTCAGTTGAATGACCAGTCCTGAAACCTGATTGGTTTGGATCAAGAAGGTCATTCTGAGAGAGATAGCAAGAGAGTTGGCTAAAGACGGCACGCTCAATAGTTTTGGAAAGAAAAGAAAGAAGGGATACTGGTCTGTAGTTGTTGACATCAGTGGGGTCGAGTGTTGGTTTTTTGAGAAGGGGAGCAACTCTCGCTCTCTTGAAGATGGAAGGGACATGGCCAGCGGTCAAGGATGAGTTGATCAGCGAGGTGAGGTAGGGGAGAAGGTCACCGGAGATGGTCTGGAGAAGGGAGGAGGGGATGGGGTCAAGCGGGCAGGTTGTTGGGCGGCCTGCAGTCACAAGTCGCAGGATTTTATCTGGAGAGAGAGGGGAGAAAGAAGTCAAAGCATAGGGTAGGGCAGTGTGAGCAGGACCAGCAGTGTCATTAGACTTAACAAACGAGGATCGGATGTCGTCAACCTTCTTTTCAAAGTGGTTGACGAAGTCATCCACAGAGAGAGAGGAGGGGGGGGGGGAGGATTCAGGAGGGAGGAAAATGTGTCAAAGAGCTTCCTAGGGTTAGAGGCAGATGCTTGGAATTTAGAGTGGTAGAAGGTGGCCTTAGCAGCAGAAACAGATGAAGAAAATGTAGAGAGGAGGGAGTGAAAAGATGCCAGGTCGGCAGGGAGTTTAGTTCTCTTCCATTTCCGCTCCGCTGCCCGGAGCTCAGTTCTGTGAGCTCGCAATGAGTCATCAAGCCACGGAGCTGGAGGGGAGGACCGAGCCGGCCGGGAGGATAGGGGACACAGAGAGTCAAAGGATGCAGAAAGGGAGGAGAGGAGGGTTGAGGAGGCAGAATCAGGAGATTGGAGGGAGAAGGATTGAGCAGAGGGAAGAGATGATAGGATGGAAGAGGAGAGAGTAGTGGGAGAGAGAGAGCGAAGGTTGCGGCGGCTCATTACCATCTGTGTAGGGGCAGAGTGAGTAGTGTGGGAGGAGAGCGAGAGAGAAAAGGAAACAAAGTAGTGGTCGGAGACATGGAGGGGAGTTGCAGTGAGATTAGTAGAGGAGCAGCATCTAGTGAAGATGAGGTCAAGCTTATTGCCTGCCTTGTGAGTAGGGGGGGACGGTGAGAGGGTGAGGTCAAAAGAGGAGAGGAGTGGAAAGAAGGAGGCAGAGAGAAATGAGTCAAATGTGGACATAGGGAGGTTGAAATCCCCCAAAACTGTGAGGGGTGAGCCATCCTCAGGAAAGGAACTTATCAAGGCGTCAAGCTCATTGATGAACTCTCCAAGGGAACCTGGAGGGCGATAGATGACAAGGATATTAAGCTTAAATGGGCTAGTGACTGTGACAGCATGGAATTCAAATGAGGAGATAGACAGATGGGTTAGGGGAAAGATTGAGAATGTCCACTTGGGAGAGATGAGGATTCCTGTACCACCACCCCTCTGACCAGATGCTCTCGGGGTATGCGAGAACACATGGTCAGACGAGGAGAGAGCAGTAGGAGTAGCAGTGTTTTCAGTGGTGATCCATGTTTCCGTCAGCGCCAGGAAGTCGAGGGACTGGAGGTTGGCATAGGCTGGGATGAAGTCAGCTTTGTTGGCAGCAGAACGGCAGTTCCAGAGGCTGCCTGCGACCTGGAACTCCAGGTGTGGGGAGCGTGCAGGGACCACCAGGTTAGAGAGGCAGCAGCCACGCGGTGTGGTGCCTTTGTGTAGCCTGTGCAGAGAGGAGAGAACAGGGATAGGCAGAGGCATAGTTGACAGGCTGTAGCAAATGGCTACAAAAATGCAGAGGAGATCGGAATGAAATGAGCTAAGCATCTGGGAGAGGAGAGAGCAGGGCCTCCCTCACCAAAAACTTCTACCTCAGAAACTAAAATTGTTTCACTGAACCACCCGAACAAAAACTCTCCCAACTTCCACCTTTAGAAATCAGAATTGTTGTGAACCACAGCGGTTCAATGTTTAAAGGAATAGACTCAACCCACTTTATTCAGCTAGCTAACTATGACACCATAGCTAACTAGCATGCTAGCATCCAATAACAATAACACACAGTTTAGCACCAACACTTGGTCACAACAAACCACCAATAGTGTGTTAACTAGCTAACTAGCATGCTAGCATCCAGTAACACACAGTTTAGCACCAACACTTGGTCACAACAAACCACCAATAGTGTGATAACACACTAAACAGATCATTCGTGTCTGTGTCAAGTTCCTTTCATGACGCAGCAATGATTAGACGTTGGCTAGCTAGGACAAGTATATTGTATTTAGCTACTACCGTACAGTTAGCTGGTCGTGTTGGGTAGCTAGCAATGGCCACTGTGTTGACTTTGTTTGAAGAACGGCTAGCTAGCTAGCTTCGTGCTACACCCGGCACACAATGGCTACTATGTTGACTCTGACTCTGTTCGAAAAACGGCTAGTTAGGTCGCTTCGTGCTACAGCCGGCACGGCCGAAGACACTGCCAAGACACACCAATAGTGTGGTAACACACTAAACAGATCATTCGTGTCTGTGTCAAGTTCTTTTCATGACGCAGCAATGATTAAACGTTGGCTAGCTAGGACAAGTATATTGTATTTAGCTACTACAGTACAGTTAGCTGGTCGTGTTGGGTAGCTAGCAATGGCCACTGTGTTGACTTTGTTTGAAGAACGGCTAGCTAGCTAGCTTCGTGCTACACCCGGCACACAATGGCTACTGTGTTGACTCTGACTCTGTTCGAAAAACGGCTAGTTAGCTCGCTTCGTGCTACAGCCGGCACGGCCGAAGACACTGCCAACCTACAGTAACTACCGTGTCTAGTTCCTTTCATAACGCATAACGCAGCAAAAATTAAACGTTGGCTAGCAGCACATTAACATTGGAAACAGCTCTCCACCGTTGCTAAACGTTACCAATAGCTATCCGCTAGCTAGCTAGCCTCGTGCTTCGATACTAACCTACAATTACCTACGGAAACCTACAATAACAACAATACTAACCTACAATAACTATACCTAATTACAACTAACTACCTACCTACGATCTAATACATGGTTAAGCTTTACTCAACACCATATGAGAAGCTTACCTCCTGCTTACCTCCTGCTAGAGAAAAACACAACCTCTCCCGACAGCTCCCGACAGCCGATATGGGGTTGAGATCTGGAGACTGGCTAGGCCACTCCAGGACCTTGAAATGTTTCTTACGAAGCCACTCCTTCGTTGCCCGGGCGGTGTGTTTGGGATCATTGTCATGCTGAAAGACCAAGCCACGTTTCATGTTCAATGCCCTTGCTGATGGAAGGTGGTTTTCACTCAAAATCTCATGATACATGGCCCCATTCATTCTTTCCTTTACACGGATCAGTCGTCCTGGTCCCTTTGCAGAAAAACAGCCCCAAAGCATGATGTTTCCACCCCCATGCTTCACAGTAGGTATGGTGTTCTTTGGATGCAACTCAGCATTCTTTGTCCTCCAAACACGACGAGTTGAGTTTTTACCAAAAAGTTATATTTTGGTTTCATCTGACCATATGACATTCTCCCAATCCTCTTCTGGATCATCCAAATGCACTCTAGCAAACTTCAGACGGGCCTGGACATGTACTGGCTTAAGCAGGGGGACACGTCTGGCACTGCAGGATTTGAGTCCCTTGCGGCGTAGTGTGTTACTGATGGTAGGCTTTGTTACTTTGGTCCCAGCTCTCTGCAGGTCATTCACTAGGTCCCCCCGTGTGGTTCTGGGATTTTTGCTCACCGTTCTTGTGATCATTTTGACCCCACGGGGTGAGATCTTGCATGGAGCCCCAGATCGAGGGAGATTATCAGTGGTCTTGTATGTATTCCATTTCCTAATAATTGCTCCCACAGTTGATTTCTTCAAATCAAGCTGCTTACCTATTGCAGATTCAGTCTTCCCAGCCTGGTGCAGGTCTACAATTTTGTTTCTGGTGTCCTTTGACAGATCTTTGGTCTTGGCCATAGTGGAGTTTGGAGTGTGACTGTTTGAGGTTGTGGACAGGTGTCTTTTATACTGATAACAAGTTCAAACAGGTGCCATTAATACAGGTAACGAGTGGAGGACAGAGGAGCCTCTTAAAGAAGAAGTTACAGGTCTGTGAGAGCCAGATATCTTGCTTGTTTGTAGGTGACCAAATACTTATTTTCCATCATAATTTGCAAATAAATTCATTAAAAATCCTACAATGCGATTTTCTGGATTTTCTTTTCTCAATTTGTCTGTCATAGTTGACGTGTACCTATGATGAAAATTACAGGCCTCTATCATCTTTTTAAGTGGGAGAACTTGCACAATTGGTGGCTGACTAAATACTTTTTTTCCCCACTGTATATTTATATACACATGTACACACACACACAACTGTACAGCTATCAGCTAGCTGGCAATTAGGTGTCCAGCCAGTGAGTAGCTTCTCCCTGCCTCGGTATCACTAACGCTAGCATACATCTCTAACAATAAACAAGCCAGCAAACGTAATAGTAGCAAAAAATTCCCTGAAGTAATATAAACTACATAGTTAGGCTTGAAACCCAGTCAAAAGCCACATCAATCAATCAATCAATCAATCAATCAATTTTATTTTATATAGCCCTTCATACATCAGCTGATATCTCGAAGTGCTGTACAGAAACCCAGCCTAAAACCCCAAACAGCTAGTAATGCAGGTGTAGAAGCACGGTGGCTAGGAAAAACTCCCTAGAAAGGCCAAAACCTAGGAAGAAACCTAGAGAGGAACCAGGCTATGAGGGGTGGCCAGTCCTCTTCTGGCTGTGCCGGGTGGAGATTATAACAGAACCATGCCAAGATGTTCAAAAATGTTCATAAGTGACAAGCATGGTCAAATAATAATCAGGAATAAATCTCAGTTGGCTTTTCATAGCCGATCATTAAGAGTTTAAAAACAGCAGGTCTGGGACAGGTAGGGGTTCCATAACCGCAGGCAGAACAGTTGAAACTGGAATAGCAGCAAGGCCAGGCGGACTGGGGACAGCAAGGAGTCACCACGGCCGGCAGTCCCGACGTATGGTCCTAGGGCTCAGGTCTCTCAGTTGGCAATTCATATCCGATCATTAAGAGTCGAAAACAGCAGGTCTGGGACAGGTAGGGGTTTCGTAACCGCAGGCAGAACAGTTGAAACTGGAACACATCACTATTTAACCAAACCCCACTGGACCTCTACGGGTAAAATAAAAGTATCCAGAAAGAAAATGTAACTACCTGGCATAGTGTGGCTGTAGCTATAGTAACACCCTGGTAAACTTAGCGAGCTGGCTAAATAGCGCAGTCAACATTAGTTATGATACAACTTTACCTGGCCTGTCATTATGGCGCTAGCCATCTAGCCAGCCAGCCAGCCGATCCTATGAGTCATTTGGTTGTATCCTCATGTTCTAACAGTTCACTATCCACTGTTTCCAAGTTCAAAAGAAATTTCCTCCTGATGTAGTAGACGGGAACAAGTCAGGGAGTTCTTTCCTCATGTATGTTTCAGCCGTCTTCACAGAGTCAAATGTGCGCTCACCATTCTTGGTTTACGTCCACAAAGTCGTCGGGTAGCAGCAGGCCGTATGCCGAGCCAGCCTGCCGCAGAAGCCTATTCAGTGGGGAGAAAGCCATCCTCCTCTTGTATAGTATGGGAGAAAGATCCGGAACGATCATGATTCTGGCATCTCCGTACTTGAGCTCTCCCTTTGCTCGGGCAGCAGAGAGGATGCGGACAGTGTCCTGGTACCGTAGAAATGTAACGACAAATGCCCTGGGTGCGATAGGCCCTCTCCATTTCCAGTGGGTGCGCGGAAGGGGGTGGATCCAGAATTTTGGGAATCCATTCCTGTAGAAAGGAGATGGCGTCTCGTCCCTCCACGGCCTCCGGGAAACCTTGAAATCTCAAATTCGAGCACTTTTGGAAATGTTCATTTTGGAAAGTGTCTCTTGGATTTTAGTTATACCCTTGTCCATCACCATTCTGAACAATGCTGGTGCTTCTTCCGAGCTAGCATCCACCTAGGCCGAAGAAGGGCTGTGAGACACTAGCGGTTCTGGGGGGGGCAGTGCCCCTGTGACAACAAGCTTGGACCCCCTTGTGGCCCCTCTAAATGCGGAGTCTGAAATAATTATCACAGAATTAATTTTTGCGATCATGTTTTATTTTATTGATTTTTTTTACATCCGTTATTAGACTGTGGCAAAGCGGAACACTAAAGTAACCCAACACATTTTCTAGTGGGACTCCTTTAGGCGGAACACAACAGTATCGTACCACATGGATCTGCAAGATTTTTTCTATTCAGAAGTTGAAAGAAATTTGGCGCGAATAATATCGTTCAAGCAAGAAGAAGGAAATAAAGAGAGGTGAGCAAAATGTTGAATATGTTATATTTGTAACATCGTTAACTATTAAATACAGAGGTGTAACGTTAGATCAGCTAATGTTAACCTGTCCGTTTGTTACTTTCTTTGTGAACTAATGAAGGAATTGGCTTGAATCCTGGGTTATGTATTCGTTTGCATTGTTTTTGGTTTAGTTGTGTAGCTAATTCTAACAGTCAGGCATCGAAAATGTATGGCAATATGACAAAGGATATAATATTTGATCAAAAACGCATGTTGCTGAGTGCTTTTACTTAAACCACACTCAGTAAACGCATTGTAACGTTAAAAGGTTAGACATGAAAGCTAGCGACCTAGCGAGTCAGTTATTTTCAGTAAATTAATGAATAAGCTTGGTCCCCATTGCTTTTGCTCTATAGTTGTCACCAACATGAAGAGAAAAAAGGACTTCATGTTTCTTCCAAAGAAAAGACAAGGCAGAAAGTCAGACAGAGCCAGAGGGTTCAGGTGTGGAGAGAGCAAGAGAGAACAGAGAGAGACAGCAGGAAGACCATTGGAGAGACTGAGAGTGATGTCAGCCAATCCCGGGAGGAGCCACCGGTGCAGCCAGTGATGAACATGGACCCAAGAACTCTGATGGGGGACAGGAGGAGGAGCTTCAAGGCGGCCTGGTACCACATCCACCCCTGGCTTCAATATTCAAACAAATCAGACTCTGGGTTTTGTTACGCCTGTCTCAGAGACTGGATTTGATTCAAAATGGGGTTTTAACAACTGGAAGAAGGCAACTTACAAAGACGGGGGGATTTGCAATTCATGCAAGGTCTGAGTGGCACAAACAAGCAACGATTACGTGGAGAGTCTATCAGAAAGCTGTAAAAAGTAATGCAACACTGGTAAATGCCCTAAACAAGGAACACAACAAACAGGTTCAAGAAAATGGGGACTATATTAAAACAATAGGAGAAGTACTACAACTTACAGCCACACAAAACATTGCACAAAGAGGACACGATGAGTCTGCAGAGTCTGATAATAAAGGGAACTTCATGGCAATCCTAGAAACAATAGCTAAGCATGACACAACTGTGGAAAAAAGGTTGACTTCCATTCATAATGCAAAATACACAAGCAAAGGGATTCAGAATGAGGTTCTGAGTTGTTTGGCAGACATGGTTCCAACAGAGATGATAGAAGAAGTGAAAGACAGTGAGGTCTTCAGCATAATGGCAGACGGAAAACAAAAGATGTTAAAACAAAAGGATCAGATATCTCCAGTACTCAGGTACTATTTCAGTGGAGCTGTCCATGAGAGCTGTCTCCACTTTGAATCGGCTGATCCACTAGATGCAGCAGGGCTTACTGACTAAATCATACACATATTAGAAAGTCATGGTCTTGAATACAAAAACAACCTACTAGGCCAAGCATATGACGGTGCTTCAGTTATGAGTGGCAGCATTCAGGCGTCCAGGCAACGCATTAAAGAACAAGCAAAGCCTTTTACCTCCACTGCAGTGCACACTGTCTACACTTAGTTTTAGTGGAGACAGTCAAAGCTGTCCCTGAGGTAGGACAGTTCTTCTCCTTACTAGAAAGACTGTATGTCTTCACATCTGGGTCATATGTGCATCAAGAATGGCTTAGCGTACAAAGAGAGATGTACCCAGGTGCACCTAGAGAGCTTCAGAGACTAAGTGACACTCGCTGGGCATGTTGATATATGGCTCTACATACTATTATGGATAGATTGCCTGCCATTAAGCGAGTCCTGCAAGACATAGTCCAAGAACACAACGGTGACTGATCTGTTGAGGCACGAGGTCTGCTTGCACAGATAGATTTACAATTCATTGTGTTCCTTGTTCCACTCCATAACGTTTTTGGAGAAGCAACATTTCTATCAGAGATGCTACAGTCTTCATCACTTGACCTGTCAAAGGCTGTTGATTTAGTTGAAGCCTTAGTTCAAACATTGAATGACTACAGGGATGAGTCATTTTCTGATGACCTATGGAATGAAGTGTTGAACACAGCTGAGCAATGTGATACTGCAATACAGCCCCCTGCAAAACCTTGCCTTGGGAGAGGTGTGCACATTTCATGGGCGGGATCTGTACCCAGGTGTCCCATGGGAAAAAACAGTGTCTTGACCATTAGACCAAGAGGTAATGCCCTCTTGACCTGAGGGTGACACTGATTTTGAAGTTGAAGGCAGGATTACCTCATTACCAGATCATGAGACAGACTCATGTTTTCTACACACATGGGATAGTGTAAAAGGAACTTTGCCTAGGAAGCCCATGCTAGAAGTGTTAGGAGGTGGAAGTTAGAGAATTAGTCCAGTAACTGAAAGGTCACTAGTTTGAGTCCTGAGCCAGGCAACAAAACATGGGATTGGATCTGAACTGGCAGATCTGTCACCAACCCCTTCAGAAAGACAAATTCCCTTTGTTCCCTGTAACATGGACTAATAAAGTTGTACTGTGCTGTGCTGTGCTGCACATTATTGAACAGAACCTGAGAGTCCAGCATGTCAGGGGATGGGGGGGTGGGGGGTGGGGGGTGAGAGCAGCAGTGGGGGATGGGTAGCTAGTCCTTGATTGGCTGTAGACCTGGGAGCCACAACTGCCAAGAGAAATTCAATCTACCCTTTTTATCAGCCAAGCCAACATACTGTTTTACACACCATTTTTGTGGACTGTTAATGTTTATATTTAAAAATCAACACTGAGCTTTTCATGTTATAATCGGTTATTTATCAAATCTGATAGTAAGAGGTTAACTGATTTAATAGTTCAATATTGAAACCGTATACAATATGCACTAGAAATGGTTGTAATGAAAACCTGAGACACTCCCATAGACCTATGGAATTATGAGGGGGAAAAATTATGTATTTCTGAAAGATATCAGTAATTTAGGATTTTAAGTCAATTCTTGCGTGGGAAACTGCAGTCTGGTTTGTTTGTCTGAGTGAACAGAGCAGTTGGGGGAAGGGAATACACATACAATGTTTCAATCTCCAACTGTCTTGTTTCACAGACTCCTGTGAGAGAGAATATAGTAGACGGTTGCTGTCAAAAATTGATTGGTGAGTTTTCCTGTGTCCTGTGTTTATGACCTTTTAAGGACATCCTGTCCGGACGTTCTCTTCACTATTTAGGGTGTGCTTATGTAACTTGATAGTGCAGCTGTTTCTTTGAAGTAAAGCACATTGATGGGGAATATATGATCTATTATGCTGTGAGAGAAAGAGCACATATTTACCTGATTTGTTAAAAATTAATAGTTAACAATGAATATGATTAACAATAGCAGAGACATTTCTTAACTACCAATGCTGTGCTTTTGGTAAGGATGGTTCCCTCCAGCTCCCTGCAGCTGGTCTGGGCGTGTAGTCAAGGACATGGGATAGAGATCAACTGGAGGAACAGGTAGACCTGGATTGTTTCAATTTCTCGTTGCTTCCACACAGACACAAGAAGAAAACATGGTGGCTCCTGATCTGCCAGGGAGGGGCGTGCTTGGATGAAAAGCAGAGATTGTTTTGGACGATTTGCAGAATTTATGAAGAGCTATACAAATCCTGTTGACTCTGTATTAACTTCTGCCTGCAATTGCATAACTAAATATATTTTACATATACTCAGAAGCCGTTGTCTGTGTCATTTTCTAAAGTTTAAAGTTTGTTTAAGAATAAGAGAATAGCAGCACTGTGCAAAGAACCCTCTACAACATGTTTGAAATAAAAAGTAATGGCCTGGTGATTGATGTGTCGTGTACTGACCTAGTTGAACTTAAAGTTTGAACTGTTTGAAAAATGTGAAACAGTTGGAAATTTTTGTAGTGAACTTATGGAGCTGCTGTGTAGTGAGCTTGTGACCCCTTGTAGAATGAAAAAGTAATTTCTCGGTAGGTCTGCCTGAGTATAAGTAAGTGCTAGACTTGTCCTGTGAACACTACGAGCGACAAGAAACCTCAAGAGAGATCAACCACAGAAAACTCCAGAAAACACGTCTCCTAGACCAATTCTAGGTGTATTGTGTCCTTCATGTCTGAGCCACAAGGACAAAACCATCGATGCCATTCTTTGTGATGCACCTGATTGTTTTAATGGTGGGATTGATATGAGTGGAGGCCAACCGGACGATTCAACAGTGAAGATTTTCACACACAGCTGTCTCAACAACCTTTTTCAGCCAAAAACCGGGAGTTTTTCTCCTGCGTTTCGCTATGAGGGAATGGCTTAAGATAAGACTTGCTCTACGTCAGATCTAAAAGGCCCTGAATGGAACATCCCTGCCTGGGTACGCACTGGAAGAGGAAGTCTGTGGGCCAGATGATTTGAAAGTCATACGAATTTCTTAAGTAGCGTAGAGTCCAGACTCCAAAGTGACAATTGTAGGTTGTTCTGAATTCAATAGCGCAAATGCCACCCAATCAGTTAGTTCGTATGTATTTTGAAACGCTTGCACAGAGGTCAACTATTTTGTGCCTGTCTTTAGCTTCAAGTGGCGAGATTGGTTTAAGGTGCTTGATATGATGAAACAAGTGTAACAGTTTTTCCACCATCGTGAACATTTACGAAGATGGTCCCTTCTGTCCTCAAGACAAAACTTGGGCTTATCGGCAAGAAGGTTGATCTATTATGGAAAAGAAAACATGTGAAACCTTGAAGGCCATGGAGAGCCTGCGTGGAAGAGGCAACGTCTGAGTCCCTCACAGCTTGAAGACGGGGATTTGGAGGCTGATGGGGGTGTCAGGTTACAAAAGGCCCCTGAAAAGGAGAAAAATGCTGATTCCGGCGTCCGGGAATGTCCGGGAGGCATCCGAGGATGGAATGTCCAGTGGATGTCTCAGTCAATTAAAAACAAAAAAGGTAATTTTTTCTTTAAGATGTCCCGTTTTACTGCTAACCTAAACAGATCCATTTGACCCCATAAAAGAGCGTCCGTGGGATGTCTCAGTCAACCAAGAAAAAAGACCCAGAGGACCAGAAGGCCTGAAGACATATATCTTAAAGAGACTCCTTTATTCCTCATGGAGCATTTTGAAGGTGAGTTGAATTTTCTATATGATGTAGGCTTCTATATCTAACTATGCATATATTTATATATATATATATATATATATATATATATATATATATATTTTTTTTTTTATGTTGTATATTATAAATGAATGTTTTTAATAATGTATTGTATAAAATGATATAGTATATAATGAATGAGATGTTGTGTTATTGATTTTTTTAAACGAGAATGGACTCTACCTACGTATGTATATATCCTACTGTTCATACCAAACAAATGTCAATTTTATGTGACATGTCTCAAGGTGTCTCAGAATCCATGAAAATGCATGCCAAACCAAGTCTCTACTCAAGAGTGGACCACTGGCTCTACCTAGTGGTTATACCGTTACCCCACAGTTATAGAAAAATTACTAGTCACTTGATTATGTGTGTGTGTGTGTGTGTGTGTGTGTGTGTGTATCTAGAATGTTAGTATAATATTATATATATATATATATATATATATATATATATATATATATATATATATATATATATATATATATATATATCTACCTATATATGTATTTATCCGACTGTTTTTACCAAACAAATTTCTATTTTATGTGAAGTGTCTAATCAAGAGTGGACCACTGGCTCCACCTAGTGGATGTTCAGTTACATCACAGTTGTAGAAATAAATTACCTAGCACGTTAGTATACTATTCTATATCCCTCTCTCAATGGATAACAATTCACTCAATGTATAACAATGGTTTTTTAAATATTTAACAGTATTTCAATATTTGGTTTTTGCAGACATTTTAAGACTGGATGACATACAATTTTCAGGTAAATAATATTGTTATTTTATTTATTTGTTTTTTTTAAGGGGGTAGATCAGCTTAATATTGCAGATAGATTGTATCTTCTATCAATGTAATTGTCTGCATCACTTCCAGTCCCCCATGTTTTTTATATACACACACACACACATATTTACATTTACGTCATTTAGCAGACGCTCTTATCCAGAGTGAGTGAGTGCATACATTATTTTATTTTTTTCTCCATACTGGCCCCCTGTGGGAATCGAACCCACAACCCTGGCGTTGCAAACGCCATGCTCTACCAACTGAGCTACATCCCTGCCGGCCATTCCCTCCCCTACCCTGGACGACGCTGGGCCAATTGTGAGCCGCCCCATGGGTCTCCCAGTCGCGGCCGGCTACGACAGAGCCTGGATTAGAACCAGGATCTCTAGTGGACCACTGCGCCACTCAGGAGATAATACACATACACATACATATACACATATATATATATATATATATACATATATATATACATATATACACACATACATACACACATACATACACACATACAGTGAGGGAAAAAAATATTTGATCCCCTGCTGATTTTGTGATTGACAGTTATTTTGTGTTTCTTCCAATTGCGAATAATCGCACCAACTGTTGTCACCTTCTCATCAAGCTGCTTGGCGATGGTCTTGTAGCCCATTCCAGCCTTGTGTAGGTCTACAATCTTGTCCCTGACATCCTTGGAGAGCTCTTTGGTCTTGGCCATGGTGGAGAGTTTGGAATCTGAATGATTGATTCCATCTGTGGACAGGTGTCTTTTATACAGGTAACAAACTGAGAATGTGTACTTCCTAATATAAAAGGCTTATCAGGACTGATAAGAAGACAGGATGAAGTAGCATGCTGTGTCTCAAACAACAATGTTATGCAGACTTTCTTTTGAAAAGGTGAAGGTTTGTCTGCCAGACCTACCGGGAGAATCTGGACAATTTCTGCGACTTGGAGATGATGTGGTGGTAAAGGATTAATGAAGTAATTGATGGACAACACCCAAGGGGGAAGGTTAGTAATAGGTGTTGATGGCTACCTTGATGGAGGGCCAAGTAAGAGAGAGAGATTCCTAGATCTATATGTACCATTGTAGGACCTTTCTAACGCAGAGGAGGAAGGTGGCACTGCTTCGGCGGACCATTGTTTTGTTTTGTCTGTGTGTTTTTGCAGCAGAGACTATTGGTACACTGAGAGAAGGATACACTCCACAGAGAGACGGTGATAAATGGAGAAGGACTCTGCATGATCAGAGAACTAGTGAAGGAAGAAGGTTCATGCATCATCACCCAGTCTACACCAACGGAGGTATGGATAGAGGGGAGATTGAACAGGTATCATGTCAACCGATGCTACAGATGGCTACGAGGAAACTGACGATCTGGAGATGATAGTAGGTGTATACACTGCTCAAGTGATAGTATTGAGAATGCATTGAGATAATGATCTCTATTTATTTTCAGGATGAGGAAAGTCATAATTGAATTATGAATGTTTATAATGTATGTTAATATAAGTATAACTTTCAGTCAAAAAATACACAATGTCAAGACAGCAGGTCCTGTTCTCCCTCTTCCCCAAGCACCACAGCTCCCACTGGGGAAAAATACACAATGTCAAGACAGCAGGTCCTGCTCTCCCTCTTCCCCAAGCACCACAGCTCCCACTGGGGATAAATACACAACTTTATTAAATGATGTTTTCTAGGTGGAAGGTTTACCCTGTGTATGAGATTAAAATGTATCAGCTGGTGATTAGGATTGTTAGATGAACCCACTAAGTTCCTGATGAACTCAACTGGTGAGCCTCTTTAGCAGCTAGTTCCATGGACACACTGATTCCAATGTCCTTTGCCAAGGTCAGATGACTTTCAGTCAACAGTCTCTTTTGTGTAGCTTCACTCCGTAGCCCACATACTAGTCTGTCTCTAATGATGTCATTTAGAACAGCATTCAACTCAGTGTTCTGGTAGTTTCTTTAATGCAGCAGCAAACATTGTTACTGATTCTCCGTCTTCCTGATGTCTCCTGTGGAACCTGAACCTTTCAGTATTAACTAGTGGTTCTGGTGAAAAATGTCCTTTAAGTATCTCCACAATATCGCCATACGTCTTATTACCTGTTCTGTCTGGCTGTAGCAGGCTGCCTAGTAAATTAAATGTCTTTGGCCCCATTACACTAAAACATGGAGGCACAATGTTGTCCTCATCCATGTCATTTACAAGAACAAAATATTCAAACCGTTCTGTATATGAGCTCCACTGTTCAATACTTTTATCAAACTGTCCAATGTTTCCATCAATTCCAATAATTGTTCATTTCTCAATAAGCTCCTGATTGTCACTCACTTCAATATTGTCCTCAACCAATATTTTCCTCAGTCATGTGATCTTCATTCACTTCACTCACTGACATTTCCTCCTAAGTTCACTCATTTAGCAGTTTTAATTAAAAGGTTTGTCTTCACAGTTGAATAAATGTCCTTTCCTTTAATCACTGTATATTCCTCCTTTTTAATCACGTTGTTTTCCCACTCCGATGTCCGTCTCCAGTCCTTTTCTGCCGTCCATGACGATGTTAACTCCAGTGGTGGAAAAAGTACCCAATTGTCATACTTGAGTAAAAGTAAAAATACCTTAATAGAAAATGACTCAACTAAAAGTGAAAAACAGATGATTTTCTTGTTTTTAAAATGTACGTTCATCCAGAGATACACTCCAACATTCAGACAATTTACATAACGATGTTAACTCTCTTTCTTAGCTAGCTTGACTATGCACTTGCCTCTGCTAGCAATACACTGTGCTAACATTAGCCTAGACTGTACCACAGAAAATAACAGTTTTAAACAGTTGTAAAAACCCACTTCTTCCAGACAGAATAGTTCCTGTAGATTCAGACTTACTCATCACCAATCTTTTGTTATGTCTCGTGGGTTTCATAACCACGTCTGTATAACAATTCAATAATGATGAGACAGGACACAGGAATCAATTCAACCATTTATCTGGAACGTGATCATCTCAACACATACAAACCCCCATGATGCTCTGCAGCACAACCCCAATATACAACAAATACATAAATAAGTAAATAGTAACGAAACAAAACTCATAGAGGAATTTAAATGTTCAGTTGTAGAAAGTAGGGCCATGGGATAGGGTCAGAAA
>NC_139989.1:74001677-74194177 GCF_964263955.1 Coregonus lavaretus
TGTTTGTGTTTGTCCAGTGTGTGTGTGTGTGTGTGTGTCCAGTGTGAGTGTTCAGTGTGTGTGTGTGTGTCCAGTGTGAGTGTGTGTGTGTGTGTTTGTTTGAGTCCAGTGTGTGTGTGTGTGTGTGTATCCAGTGTTTGTGTCCAGTGTGTGTGTGTCCAGTGGTTGTGTGTGTGTCCAGTGTGTGTCCAGTGTGTGTGTGTGTGTGTGTGTGTCAGTGTTACCATGGTTATTATTTACAGGGTCACTGAGGATTTATACCAAACATAAAACCCTGGATAGAGGGTCTCAGTGAATGTGGAGTGGAATGTGTACAGGTGGGTCAGTGTGTCAGAGGAGACTCTGTAGAAGGACAGAGTGCCGGCTGGCCAGTCCAGATACACTCCTACTCTGTGGGAGATGGAGGAGGGGACGTCTATGGTAGTGGACTTATTATTGTGCCTGGCAGAGTAACGGTTGTCAGAGCAGAACAGACTCCAGGACTTGTCATTACATCCAATCCTAAAGTCATAACTCACTCCTCTCCTGCTGATTCCTTTATATGTCACTCCTATATCAGCCCCTTCCCCACTCCACTCTACCTCCCAGTAACAGCGCCCAGTCAGACCCTCTCTACACAGCACCTGAGGCCAGACCTCAAATCTCTCTGGGTGATCAGGATACGGCTGCTCCTCTGACCTCCATGTCACCTTTCTGTTGTCCTCAGACAGAGAGAGGAGTCTGTTTACTGTGTTTAGGTCCAGTGTGAGATCACAGACATCTGATGGATGAAACCAGACACAATATTAGAAATCATCATCATTCACATTAGAATGTTAACTCACTTTTCACTAATTCCTTTAATGTAGATGTTTCTAGGTATCAAAAGGAGAAGTTAAGGTAACTTGAGACTTGTTGAATGATCATATGTTATACTGTATGGTAATATAAAACACACTTATTCCCATTAATTACACACACACACACACACACACATACTGAACACACACACACCCTGAACACACACACACATCCTGAACAAACACACACACACAATGAACACACACACACATTTCTAATGTAACAGGAACATGCCACACACATACACAGACACACACATTGTCAAAGCAACTCTCACTTGAATTAAGACTTATTCTTAGTCATATTCTTCAAAGCAGTCAACACTCACATTTTCTAAGTCCAGGTTTCATTGTGTTCTCTCCACCATGTTCCACACTGTAGCGGTAAGCAGAAGAACAGACAGTCATTGAATAATGTGTGTGTGTGTGTCCAGTTTGTGTGTGTGTCCAGTGTGTGTGTGTGTGTCCAATGTGTGTGTGTGTGTGTCCAGTGTGTGTGTGTATGTCCAGTGTGTGTGTGTGTGTGTATGTCCAGTGTGTGTGTGTGTCGTGTGTGTGTGTGTGTGTCCAGTGTGTGTGTGTGTGTGTCCAGTGTGTTTGTGTCCAGTGTGTGTGTGTGTCCAGTGTGTGTCCAGTGTGTGTCCAGTGTTTGTGTGTGTGTGTCCAGTGAGTGTGTGTCCAGTGTGTGTGTGTGTCCAGTGTGTGTGTCCAGTCTGTGTGTGTGTCCAGTGTGTGTGTGTGTATGTGTGTGTCCTGTGTGTGTGTGTGTCAAGTTTGTGTTTGTCCTGTGTGTGAGTGTGTGTGTGTATGTTCTGTGTGTGTGTGTGTCCAGTGTTTTTGTGTCCAGTGTTTTTGTGCCCAGTGTGTGTGTGTATCCAGTGTGTGTGTGTGTGTCCAGTGTGGGTGTGTGTTCAGTGTGTGTCCAGTGTGTGTGTCCAGTGTGTGTTCAGTGTGTGAACACACACACACACACACACACACACACACACACACACACACACACACACACACACACAGTCTTTATATAACTTAGTCCAAGTGGTTGTCAGAATATTTGTCTTAACTAGCCTGATAACTCCAACATGTCTGATATGAACATTGACATAAACCCTCTACATACTTGAGTTTCTCCAGTCTGCAGTGTGGATCCTCCAGTCCAGCAGAGAGCAGTCTGACTCCTGAGTCTCCTGGGTGATTGTAGCTCAGATCCAGCTCTCTCAGGTGTGAGGGGTTTGACTTCAGAGCTGAGACCAGAGAAGCACAGCCTTCCTCTGTGACTAGACAGCCTGACAGCCTGCAAAGAGTCAAATCATATTAAAATCACACTGCTATTCTTTGGTGGTGAAAATAGTGGCAGTATATTTTTTCTACATATTAAGATACATCAGTGTCCTGAAACCTGCCATATCTATTCATAAATTAATGTATCATTATTAGAAATTATCATAATATTGCTTGTAGAGAGAAACATGTATAGTACAAATATTTGAGTAGACTGACCAGAGCAGTTTAAAAAGCAGTATCAGTCAAAAGACAGACAGTGAGGTATCAGATTTAGATTGTATTGAGTATACAGTCCACACCATATCTATTTTGACAGTGAAGCTGACATTTTAAATGTGGCTCTATACTCCAGCATTTTGGATTTGAGATCAAATTGTTCATATGAGGTGACATTATATAATGTCACCTTTTATTTTAGGATATTTTAATACATATCTGTTTCACCGTTTAGAAAAATGAAAGCACATTATGTTTCTAGTCCCCCATTTGAAGAAGTCATAAGTATTCTGACCAATTCACTTATAGTGTATTAAAGTAGTCAAAAGTTTAATATTTGGTCCCAAACCCGTTGGTTGCATTTGCAGTTTGTTTTGGTTGTGTTTTGGGTTATGTTTTGCCCAATAGTAACTGAATGGTGGATGATGACTGGAGTAATTTTCATCTTCTGTCTAAGTGAGTAGAAAACATGTTTCTATACACTACTAAAGTAATCCTGTTGATGCCATGATTGAGAAAGATCATGAATGAATCATGAATAATAATGAATGAGAAAGTTACAGAGGCTACAACAAAACATGCTAACATCTCACCATTAACATCACATAAACGGTGACATTCTGTACTGTCGCCTAATATGAAACTTTCTATCTCAAATCCAAAATGCTGGAGCATAGCACCAAATGTAAAACTGTAAGCTTCACTGTCCAAACACATATGGTGTGGACTATGTGTGCCTGGTAAACACATGTGGATCTGGTGAACAGTTATCACTTGTTGACAAACTACAGGAATACTGACCTCAGAGTCTCCAGTTTACAGTGGGGATTCCCCAGTCCAGCAGAGAGCAGCTTCACTCCTGAATCCTTCAGGTCATTGTTACTCAGATCCAGCTCTCTCAGGTGTGAGGGGTTTGACTTCAGAGCTGAGACCAGAGAAGCACAGCCTTCCTCTGTGACTAGACAGCCTGACAGCCTGCAAAGAGTCAAATCATATTAAAATCACACTGCTATTCTTTGGTGGTGAAAATTGTGGCAGTATATTTTTTCAACATATTCAGATATATCAGTGTCCTGAAACCTGCCATATCTATTCATAAATGTATGTATCATTATTAGAAATGACAAATTATCAAAGTATTGCTTGTAGAGAGACAAATATAAAAGTACAAATATTTGAGTAGACTGACCAGAGCAGTTTAAAAAGCAGTATCAGTCAAAAGACAGACAGTGAGGTATCAGATTTAGATTTTATTGAGTATAAAGTCCACACCATATCTATTTTGACAGTGAAGCTAACATTTTAAATGTGGCTCTGTACTCCAGCATTTTGGATTTGAGATCAAATTGTTCATATGAGGTGACAGTATATAATGTCACCTTTTATTTGAGGGTATTTTCATACATATATCTTTCACCATTAGAAAAATAAAAGCAGTTTACGTATCTAGTCCCCCTATTTGAAGAAGACATAAGTATTTTGACCAATTCACTTATAGTGTATTAAAGTAGTCAAAAGTTTAGTATTTGGTCCCAAACTCGTTGGTTGCATTTGCAGTTTGTTTTGGTTGTGTTTTGGGTTATGTTTTGACCTAAAGTAACTGAATGGTGGATGATGACTGGATTAATCTTCTGTCTAAGTGAGTAGATAACATGTTTCTAAACAGTACTAAATTAATCCTAATGATGCCATGATTAATACAAATAATGAATGAATCATGAATAATAATGAATTAGAAAGTTACAGAGGCTACAACAAAACATGCTAACCTCTCACCATTAACATCACATAAACGGTGACATTCTGTACTGTCGCCTAATATGAAACATTCTATCTAAAATCCAAAATGCTGGAGCATAGCGCCAAATGTAAAACTGTAAGCTTCACTGTCCAAACACATATGGTGTGGACTATTTGTGCCGGGTAAACACATGTGGATCTGGTGAACAGTTATCACTTGTTGACCAACTACAGGAATACTGACCTCAGAGTCTCCAGTTTACAGTGGGGATTCCCCAGTCCAGCAGAGAGCAGCTTCACTCCTGAATCCTTCAGGTCATTGTTACTCAGATCCAGCTCTCTCAGGTGTGAGGGGTTTGACTTCAGAGCTGAGACGAGAGAAGCACAGCCTTCCTCTGTGACTAGACAGCCTGACAGCCTGCAAAGAGTCAAATCATATTAAAACCACACTGCTATTCTTTGGTGGTGAAAATAGTGGCAGTATATTTTTTCAATATATTCAGATATATCAGTGTCCTGAAACCTGCCATATCTATTCATAAATGGATGTATCATTATTAGAAATGACAAATTATCAAAGTTTTGCTTGTAGAGAGACAAATATAAAAGTACAAATACAGTGGTGTGAAAAAGTGTTTGCCCCCTTCCTGATTTGTTATTTGTTTGCATGTTTGTCACACTTAAATGTTTCAGATCATCAATCAAATTTAAATATTAGTCAAAGATAACACAAGTAAACACAAAATGCAGTTTTGAAATGAAGGTTGTTATTATTAAGGGCAAACAAAATCCAAACCTACATGGCCCTATGTGAAAATGTGTTTGCCCCCCCTGTTATAACACAACTCAACTGTGGTTTATCACACCTGAGTTCAATTCCTCTAGCCACACCCAGGCCTGATTACTGCCACACCTGTTCTCAATCAAGGAATCACTTAAATAGGACCTGCCTGACAAAGTTAAGTAGACCAAAAGATCCTCAAATGCTAGACATCATGCCGAGATCCAAAGAAATTCAGGAACAAATGAGAAAGAAAGTAATTGAGATCCATCAGTCTGGAAAAGGTTATAAAGCCATTTCTAAAGCTTTGGGACTCCAGCGAACCACAGTGAGAGCCATTATCCACAAATGGCGAAAACATGGAACAGTGGTGAACCTTCCCAGGTGTGACCGGCCGACCAAAATGACCCCAAGAGCGTAGCGACGACTCATCCAAGAGGTCACAAAAGACCCCACAACAACATCCAAAGAGCTGCAGGCCTCACTTACTCAGTTAAAGTCAGTGTTCATGACTCCACCATAAGAAAGAGACTGGGCAGAAATGGCCTGCATGGCAGAGTTCCAAGACGAAAACCACTGCTGAGCAAAAAAAACATTAAGGCTCGTCTCGTTTTTGCCAGGAAACATCTTGATGATCCCCAAGACCTTTGGGAAAATACTCTGTGGACTGACGAGACAAAAGTTGAACTTTTTGGAAGGTGTGTGTCCCATTACATCTGGCATAAAAGTAACACCGCATTTCAGAAAAAGAACATCATACCAACAGTAAAATATGGTGGTGGTAGTGTGATGGTCTGGGCCTGTTTTGCTGCTTCAGGACCTGGAAGACTTGCTGTGATAAATGGAACCATGAATTCTGCTGTCTACGAAAAAATCCTGAAGGAGAATGTCCGGCCATCCGTTTGTGACCTCAAGCTGAAGCGAACTTGGATTCTGCAGCAGGACAATGATCCAAAACACACCAGCAAGTTCACCTCTGAATGGCTGAAGAAAAACAAAATGAAGACTTTGGAGTGCCCTAGTCAAAGTCCTGACCTGAATCCTATTGAGATGCTGTGGCATGACCTTAAAAAGGCAGTTCATGCTCGAAAACCCTCCAATGTGGCTGAATTACAACAATTCTGCAAAGATGAGTGGGCCAAAATTCCTCCACAGCGCTGTAAAAACTTCATTGGAATTCAAATGTTTGATTGCAGTTGTTGCTGCTTAGGGTGGCCCAACCAGTTATTAGGTTGTAGGGGGCAATCACTTTTTCACACAGGGCCATGTGGGTTTGGATTTTGTTTTCCCTTAATAATAACAACCTTCATTTCAAAACTGCATTTTGTGTTTACTTGTGTTATCTTTGACTAATATTTAAATTTGTTTGATGATCTGAAACATTTAAGTGTGACAAACATGCAAACAAATAAGAAATCAGAAAGGGGACAAACACTTTTTCACACCACTGTAAAACTGTAAGCTTCACTGTCCAAACACATATGGTGTGGACTATGTGTGCCTGGTAAACACATGTGGATCTGGTGAACAGTTATCACTTGTTGACCAACTACAGGAATACTGACCTCAGAGTCTCCAGTTTACAGTGGGGATTCCCCAGTCCAGCAGAGAGCAGCTTCACTCCTGAATCCTTCAGGTCATTGTTACTCAGATCCAGCTCTCTCAGGTGTGAGGGGTTTGACTTCAGAGCTGAGACCAGAGAAGCACAGCCTTCCTCTGTGACTAGACAGCCTGACAGCCTGCAAAGAGTCAAATCATATTAAAACCACACTGCTTTTCTTTGGTGGTGAAAATAGTGGCAGTATATTTTTTCAACATTTTCAGATATCAGTGTCCTGAAACCTGCCATATCTATTCATAAATTAATGTATCATTATTAGAAATGACAAATTATCAAAGTATTGCTTGTAGAGAGAAAAATGTAAAGTACAAATATTTGAGTAGACTGACCAGAGCAGTTTAAAAAGCAGTATCAGTCAAAAGACAGACAGTGAGGTATCAGATTTAGATTGTATTGAGTATCCAGTCCACACCATATATATTTTGACAGTGACGCTAACATTTTAAATGTGGCTCTATACTCCAGCATTTTGGATTTGAGATCAAATGTTTCATATGAGGTGACAGTATATAATGTCACCTTTTATTTGAGGGTATTTTCATACATATCTGTTTCACCATTTAGAAATGAAAGCACTTTATGTATCTAGTCCCCCTATTTCAAGAAGTCATAAGTATACTGACCAATTCACCTATAGTGTATTAAAGTAGTCAAAATTTAGTATTTAGTCCCAAACTTGTTGGTTGCATTTGCAGTTTGTTTTGGTTGTGTTTTGGGTTATGTTTTGCCCGATAGTAACTGAATGGTGGATGATGACTGGAGTAATTTTCTGTCTAAGTGAGTAGATAACATGTTTCTAAACACTACTAAATTAATCCTGATGATGACATGATTAAGAAAAATCATGAATGAATCATGAATAATAATGAATGAGAAAGTTACAGAGGCTACAACAAAACATGCTAACCTCTCACCATTAACATCAAATAAAAGGTGACATTCTGTACTGTTGCCTAATATGAAACATTATATCTCAAATCCAAAATGATGGAGCATAGCGCCAAATGTAAAACTGTAAGCTTCACTATCCAAACACATATGATGTGGACTATGTGTGTCTGGTAAACACATGTGGATCTGGTGAACAGTTATCACTTGTTGACCAACTACAGGAATACTGACCTCAGAGTCTCCAGTTTACAGTGGGGATTCCCCAGTCCAGCAGAGAGCAGCTTCACTCCTGAATCCTTCAGGTGATTGTTACTCAGATCCAGCTCTCTCAGGTGTGAGGGGTTTGATTTCAGAGCTGAGACCAGAGAAGCACAATCTCCCACTGTAATTCGACAGCCTGACAGCCTGCAAGAATAAAATCCTATTAAAATCACACTGCTATATGTTTGTTCAACATTTTCAGATACATCAGAGACCTGAAACCTGGAATATCTATTCATATATGTATATACAGTTGAAGTCGGAAGTTTACATACACCTTAACCAAATACATTTAAACTCAGTTTTTCATCATTCCTGACATTTAATCATAGTAAAGATTCCTTGTCTTAGGTCAGTTAGGATCAACACTTTATTTTAAGAATGTGAAATGTCAGAATAATAGTAGAGAGAATGATTTATTTCAGCTTTTATTTATTTCATCGCATTCCCAGTGGGTCAGAAGTTTACATGCACTCAATTAGTGTATCGTAGCATTGCCTTTAAATTGTTTAACTTGGGTCAAACGTTTCGGGTAGCCTTCCACAAGCTTCCCACAATAAATTGGGTGAATTTTGGCCCATTTCTCCTGACAGAGCTGGTGTAACTGAGTCAGGTTTGTAGGCCTCCTTGCTCGCACACGCTTTTTCAGTTCTGCCCACACATTTTCTATAGGATTGAGGTCAGGGCTTTGTGATGGCCACTCCAATACCTTGGCCACTCCAATACCTTGACTTAGTTGTCCTTAAGCCATTTAGACACAATTTTGGAAGTATGCTTGGGGTCATTTTCCATTGGGAAGACCCATTTGCGACCAAGCTTTAACTTCCTGACTAATGTCTTGAGATGTTGCTTCAATATATCCACATAATATTTTCCTTCCTCATGATGCCATCTATTTTGTGACGTGCACCAGGCCCTCCTGCAGCAAAGCACCCCCACAGCATGATGCTGCCACCCCTGTGCTTCACAGTTGGGATGGTGTTCTTCGGCTTGCAAGCATCCCCCTTTTTCCTCCAAACATAACAATGGTCATTATGGCCAAACAGTTATATTTTTGTTTCATCAGACCAGAGGACATTTCTCAGAAAAGTACGATCTTTGTCCCAATGTGCAGTTGCAAACCGTAGTCTGGCTTTTTTATGGCGGTTTTGGAGCATTGGCTTCTTCCTTGCTGAGCAGCCTTTCAGGTTATGTCGATATAGGACTCGTTTTACTGTGGATATAGATACATTTATACTTGTTTATATAGGCCTCCTGTACCTCAGTTGGTAGAGCATGGCGCTTGCAACGCCAGGGTTGTGGGTTCGATTCCTACGGGGGGCCAGTATGAAAAATGTATGCACTCACTAACTGTAAGTCGCTCTGGATAAGAGCGTCTGCTAAAATGTAAATATAGGACTTGTTTTACTGTGGAAATAGATAAGTTTGTACCTGTTTCCTCCAGCATCTTCACAATGTCCTTTGCTGTTGTTCTGGGATTGATTTGCACTTTTCGCACCAAAGTACGTTAATCTCTAGGAGACAGAACACATCTCCTTCCTGAGCAGTATGACGGCAGCATGGTCCCATGGTGTTAATACTTGCGTACTATTGTTTGTACATATGAACGTGGTACCTTCAGGCGTTTGGAAATTGCTCCCAAGGATGAACCAGACTTGTGGAGGTCTACAAATCTATTTCTGAGGTCTTTGCTGATTTCTTTTGATTATCCCATGATGTCAAGCAAAGAGGCACTGAGGTTGAAGGTAGGCCCTGAAATACATCCACAGGTACACCTCCAATTGACTCAAATGATGTCAATTAGCCTATCAGAAGCTTCTAAAGCCATGACATCATTTTCTGGAATTTTCCAAGCTGTTTAAAGGCACAGTCAACTTAGTGTAAACTTCTGACCCACTAGAATTGTGATGAAGTGAATTATAAGTGAAATAATCTGTCTGTAAACAATTGTTGGAAAAATTACTTGTGTCATGCACAAAGTAGATGTCCTAACCGACTTGCCAACACTAGAGTTAGTTAACAAGAAATTTGTGGAGTGGTTGAAAAACAAGTTTTAATGACTCCAACCTAAGTGTATGTTAACTTCCGACTTCAACTGTATACTCTACCAGTCAAAAGTTTGAACACACCTACTCATTCAAATGTATTTTTTACATTTAAAACTAATTTTTACATTGTAGAAGAAAGAGACTTGCTTTGGCCAAGAAACATGAGCAACGGACATTAGACCGGTGGAAATCTGTCCTTTGGTCTGACGGGTCCAAATTTGAGATTTTTGGTTCCAACCGCCGTGTCTTTGTGAGACGCAGAGTAGGTGAACGGATGATCTTTGCAATTGTGGTTCCCACCGTGAAGCATGGAGGAGGAGGTGTGATGGTGTGGGGGTGCTTTGCTGGTGACACTGTCTGTGAATTATTTCGAATTCAAGGCACACTGAACCAGCATGGCTACCACAGCATTCTGCAGCGATACGCCATCCCATCTGGTTTGCGCTTAGTGGGACTATCATTTGTTTTTCAACAGGACAATGACCCAACACACCTCCAGGCTGTGTAAGGGCTATCTGACCAAGGAGAGTGATGGAGTGCTGCATCAGATGACCTGGCCTCCACAATCACCCGACCTCAACCCAATTGAGATGGTTTGGGATGAGTTGGAACGCAGAGTAAAGGAAGAGCAGCCAACAAGTGCTCAGCATATGTGGGAACTCTTTCAAGACTGTTGGAAAAGCATTCCAGGTGAAGCTGGTTGAGAGAATGCCAAGAGTGTGCAAAGCTGTCATCAAGGCAAATGGTGGCTATTTGAAGAATCTCAAATATAAAACATATTTTAATTTGTTTAACACTTCTTTGGTTACTACATGATTCCATATGTGTTATTTCAAAGTTTTGATGTCTTCACTATTATTCTACAATGTAAAAACTAGTAAAAATAAAGAAAAACCCTTGAAGGAGTAGATGTGTCCAAACTTTTGACTGGTACTGTACATAAATGAATGAATGTAAAATTATTAACAGTAGATCGTGGTCCTCTGTAGCTCAGCTGGTAGAGCACGGCGCTTGTAACGCCAAGGTAGTGGGTTCGATTCCCGGGACCACCCATACACAAAAAATGTATGCACGCACGACTGTAAGTCGCTTTGGATAAAAGCGTCTGCTAAATGGCATATTATATTATATTATTATATAGATAACATGTTTCTAAACACTACTAAATTAATCATTGCATGTGTGTGTGTCTCCAGTGTGTGTGTGTATGTGTGTGTGTCCAGTGTGTGTTTGTGTGTGTGTCCAGTGTGTGTGTGTGTTGTCCAATGAGTGTGTGTCCAGTGTGTGTGTTTGTGTGTGTGTCTAGTGTGTGTGTGTCCAGTGTGTGTGTGTGTGTATTATGTGGGTGTCCTGTGTGTGTGTGTGTGTGTCCCCAGTGTGTGTCCAGTGTGTGTGTGTTCATTGAGTGATACAGGAATACTGACCTCAGAGTCTCCAGTTTACAGTGGGGATTCTCCAGTCCAGCAGAGAGCAGCTTCACTCCTGAATCCTTTAGGTCATTGTTACTCAGGTCCAGCTCTCTCAGGTGTGAGGGGTTTAACTTCAGAGCTGAGACCAGAGAAGCACAGCCTTCCTCTGTGAATAGACAGCCTGACAGCCTGCAAAGAGTAAAATTATATTAAAACCACACTGCTATTCTTTGGTGGTGAAAAATGTGGCAGTATATTATTTAAACATTTTCAGATATATCAGTGTCCTGAAACCTGCCATATCTATTCATGAATGGATTTATCGTTATTAAAAATAACAAATTATCAAAGTATTGCTTGTAGAGAGACAAATATAATCATTTTAAAACCACACTGCTATTCTTTGGTTTTGAGTAATTTACTTTCTAAGTGGGTAGATAACATGTTTCTAAACACTACTAAATTAATCCTGATGATGACATGATTAAGAAAAATCATGAATGAATCATGAATAATAATGAATGAGAAAGTTACAGAGGCTACAACAAAACATTCTAACCTCTCACCATTAACCTCAAATAAAAGGAGACATTATATACTGTTGCCTAATATGAAACATTCTATCTCAAATCTAAAAGGCTGGAGCATAGCACCACATGTAAAACTGTAAGCTTCACTGTCCAAACACATATGGTGTGGACTATGTGTGCCTGGTAAACACATGTGGATCTGGTGAACAATTATCACTTATTGACCAACTACAGGAATACTGACCTCAGAGTCTCCAGTTTACAGTGGGGATTCCCCAGTCCAGCAGAGAGCAGCTTCACTCCTGAATCCTTTAGGTCATTGTTACTCAGATCCAGCTCTCTCAGGTGTGAAAGGTTTGACTTCAGAGCTGAGACCAAAGAAGCACAGCTTTCCTCTGTGACTAGACAGCGTGACAGCCTGCAAAGAGTCACATCATATTAAAACCACACTGCAATTCTTTGGTGGTTAAAATAGTGGCAGTATATTTTTTTCAACATATTCAGATATATCAGCATCCTGAAAGCTGACATATCTATTCATAAATTAATGTATCATTATTAGAAATGACAAATTATCAAAGAATTGCTTGTAGATAGAAAAATGTATAGTACAAATATTTGAGTAGACTGACCAGAGCAGTTTAAAAAGCAGTATCAGTCAAAAGACAGACAGTGAGGTATCAGATTTAGATTGTATTGAGTATACAGTCCACACCATATATATTTTGACAGTGACGCTAACATTTTAAATGTGGCTCTGTACTCCAGCATTTTGGATTTGAGATCAAATGTTTCATATGAGGTGACAGTATATAATGTCACCTTTTATTTGAGGGTATTTTCATACATATCTGTTTCACCATTTAGAAATGAAAGCACTTTATGTATCTAGTCCCCCTATTTTAACAAGTCATAAGTATTCTGACCAATTCACTTATAATGTATTAAAGTAGTCAAAGTTGAGTATTTGGTCCCTAACTCGTTGGTTGCATTTGCAGTTTGTTTTGGTTGTGTTTTGGGTTATGTTTTGTCCAATAGTAACTGAATGGTGGATGATGACTGGAGTAATTTTCTGTCTAAGTGAGTAGATAACATGTTTCTCAACACTACTAAATTAATCCTGATGATGACATGATTAAGAAAAGTCATGAATTGTAACGCCAAGGTTTTGGGTTCGATCCCCGGGACCACCCATACAAAAAAATGTATGCACGCATGACTGTAAGTCGCTTTGGATAAAAGCGTCTGCTAAATGGCATATTTATTTTTATTTATTTATGAATGAATCATGAATAATAATGAGTGAGAAAGTTACAGAGGCTACAACAAAACATGCTAACCTCTCACCATTAACCTCAAATAAACGGTGACATTATATACTGTCACCAAATATGAAACATTATATCTCAAATCCAAAATGCTGGAGCATAGCACCAAATGTAAAACTGTAAGCTTCACTGTCCAAACACATATGGTGTGGACTATGTGTGCCTGGTAAACACATGTGGATCTGGTGAACAGTTATCACTTGTTGACCAACTACAGGAATACTGACCTCAGAGTCTCCAGTTTACAGTGGGGATTCCCCAGTCCATCAGTGAGCAGCTTCACTCCTGAATCCTTCAGGTCATTGTTACTCAGATCCAGCTCTCTCAGGTGTGAAGGGTTTGACTTCAGAGCTGAGACCAGAGAAGCACAGCCTTCCTCTGTGACTCCACAGCCTGACAACCTGACAGAGAGATCATCATGATTTCACAAACACACTTAATTTAACACCAGTAGTGTAGAAGGACAATGGCAGATGCATTTGGTTTATTCTCTTAAACAACATATATATTAATCTTCTGTCTCCTAGAATTGTATGGTCATATTGTTATACTAATATAAACATCAATGCATTGATTCAATATGTTCCTCAATATATATTATAATACATATATTTCTCTCAACTGAATATTTCTTCCTGATGATTAGTACTTAAATGTCATTGTATGTACTCACAGAGCAGCTCTGGAGGCATTGACCACTGGCATCAGCCTCAGAAGACCTTCCTCTGATCTGGAGTATTTCTTCAGGTCAAACACATCCAGCTCCTTTTCTGAAGTCAGCAACACAAAGACCAGAGCTGACCACTGTGCAGGTGACGGTTCTTCTTCTGAGAGACTTCTTGAGCTCAGGTAGCTTTGGATTTCTTCCACTAGAGAATGGTCATTCAGTTCATTCAGACAGTGGAACAGATTGATGCACCTCTCTGGAGAGGGATTCTCCCTGATCTTCTCCTTGATGTACTTGACTGTTTCTTCATGGCTCTGTGAGCTGCTTCTTGTCTTTGTCAGTAGACCTCGTAAGTGCTTCTGATTGGACTCCAGTGAGAGGCCCAGAAGGAAGCGGAGGAAAAGGTCCAGGTTTCCCGTCTCACTTTGTAAGGATTTATCCACAGCACTCTTGTAGAAAGTAACTTCAGGCTTGTCTCTGAACAGTGCAAAAAAGTTGCTGGACGTTGAGTGACGTTTGGCCATTAGATTCTCATTGTTGTTGATGAATGAGAGGAGCACATATACAGCAGCCAGAAACTCCTGAATGCTCAGATGCACGAAGCAGTACACCTTCTCCTGGTACAGCACACATTCCTCTTTAAAAAGCTGTGTGCACAATCCTGAGTACACAGAGGCTTCATTGACATCAATGCCAGCCTCTTTCAGGTCTTCTTCATAGAAAATCAGATTGCCATTCACAAGCTGTTGAAAAGCCAGTTTTCCCAGTGACAGAATGCTCTCTTTATTCCAGTGTGGACCTGTCTCTTCTTTCCCAAGATACTTATCATTCTTCTGTTTGGTATGAAACTCCACAAGGTGTATGAACATCTCAGTCAGAGTCTTGGGCATCTCTTCTCTCTTATGTTTCAGCACGTGTTCAAGGACTATTGCAGAAATCCAACAGAAGACTGGAATGTGGCACATGATGTGGAGGCTCCTTGATGTCTTTATGTGTGAGATGATTCTGCTGGCCAGGTCCTCATCACTGAATCTCTTCCTGAAGTACTCCTCCTTCTGTGGGTCATTGAACCCTCGTACCTCTGTCACCTGGTCAACACACACTGAAGGGATCTTATTGGCTGCTGCAGGTCGGGTAGTTATCCAGAGGAGGGCAGAGGGAAGCAGATTTCCCTTGATGAGATTTGTCAGCAGAACATCCACTGAGGTTGACTCTGTGACGTCACAACATATCTTGTTCTTCTGGAAGTCTAGGGGCAGTCGGCACTCATCCAGACCATCAAAGATGAACAGAACTTTGTACTTGTCGTAGTTGGAGATTCTTGATTATTTGGTTTCCATTGAGAAGTGATTGAGAAGTTCAGTCAAAGTGTGTTTTTCCTTTTTCATCAAATTCAGCTCCCGAAAAGGGAATGAAAATACAAATTGGACATCCTGATTTGCTTTTCCTTCAGCCCAGTCCAGAATGAACTTCTGCACAGAGACTGTTTTTCCAATGCCAGCGACTCCCTTTGTCAGCACAGTTCTGATAAGTTTGTCTTGTCCAGTTAAGGGTCTGAAGATGTCGTTACATTTGACTGCAGTCTCTGGTCTTGCTTGTTTCCTGGTTGTTGTCTCAATCTGTCTCAGCTCATGTTCATTATTGACCTCTCCTGTTCCACCCTCTGTGATGTAGAGCTCTGTGTAGATCTTATTGAGAAGTGTTGGGTTTCCTTGTTTAGCGATCCCCTCAAATACACATTGAAACTTCTTCTTTAGATTAGATTTGAGTTCACGTTGGCAAATCACAGCAAGCTCATCTGAATGAAGAAATAACACAGAGGATATTAATATTACGTCTGTTTTAATGCCTACAATATTGTAGGACTGTTATAACATTTTAAATGAAAATAATTTAGTCTCTTAACTGACTGTATACATGTTTTCATAATGCATTACAGACTGGTGTAACTGATTATATTATTCTCTCTCTCTCTCTCTCTCTCTCTCTCTCTCTCTCTCTCTCTCTCTCTCTCTCTCTCTCTCTCTCTCTCTCTCTCTCTCTCTCTCAACACAACACATCCCTGCTGCTACTTGATGAGGTCACTAGGTGTTGTGTTAAGGCTGCTACAATATCATTGAGTTACACAGCTACTTTAGCTGTACTTTAGCTAAAGCTTTTAAATGTTTGTTATAAAACAGCATTCAACATGAGGCAGACAGCTCTTACTTTTCTCCAGTGTGTCAGCAAGCTCCTTCTGGTTCATTTTCCTCAGGACGTGCAGTGTGATCTTCAGAGCCCCCTCTCTGGCACTGCTCTCCTGCTTCTCATCTTCAGCATCCACCACTTCCTTATCCTGCTTCTGACTCTCAAAGCCTTCTGGGAGTTCTGGACTAAGAATCATCTTGAACATCTTCAGCTCCTTCTTCACAAATGTCATAATATTCTCTTCAAGCAACTGAAATAAATCAAGTAAATCAGTTAAGCAAGAGACTAAATGCTTTCTCATTAACACATGAATGAATGATTGACAGATCAACTTTACTTGAGGTAAACAAAAACAAATGTACATAACAGGACCACATACACTGAATATGGAGGCCAGGTCTGTTTGATGACTCTGGGAAGACTGACCACTGGGAATATTTGACTCTGATCTCTCCTGTTGGTTTCTGTGGACAAAACATGAGATTATATTTCCTCATCCAGGGAGCGCAAACACACACACACACACACACACACACACACACACACACACACACACAGGGAATGTTGTGTTAGTTTAATACACACACACACACACACACACACACACACACACACACACACACACACAGGGAATGTTGTGTTAGTTTAACACACACACACACACACACACACACACACACACACACAGGGAGGGAATGTTGTGTTAGTTTAATATTGTTTCAGGACTATGAAAATGGAAAAAATGATTAGCCTATGGATTATGAAAACAACAAAAAGAAATGGGAAAATGGGAGAGGAGAAATGACTAGAGACAGTGTTGTTTAACTCACTGACCATGACCCATGAGTTCTTCTTACCTTTGTTCACTAGAAGAGTCTCCCTCTCTAAACACTATAGGTTGTTCCATAGACCAGTCACTCTTCATGGACACACAGCTGGGTACAGGGGAGGCTGGTCTCTCCTGCTTGACTGGACTTCAAAACAACAGAGACAAACATTATGTCTCTCATCTACTCTGAACTCAGATGGGGAAACATAAGAAGAGTTTCATTCCAAAACGCTATCTATCCATTTTCAGAAATGTTGGTCAATTAGCTTTTATAGTTTAAAGAAATTATGAAAGAGATTGGTGAGTTTTTTCACTATCTAATCATGGCATGGGGTTGATCAATGACAGACATGTATTTGTTTAAAATCTATCACTTGATGGTTTCATTTCAGAGAGCCAAATAATCATGTTTTTATTGCAAAATGCTACATATCTGCCTCACTCTCAGAGAAATAAGTAGTACTGCTAGGTTTTACACAGTAATAATATATCTGCCTCACTCTCAGAGAAATAAGTAGTACTGCTAGGTTTTACACAGTAATAATATATCTGCCTAACTCTCAGAGAAATAAGTAGTACTGCTAGGTTTTACACAGTAATAATATATATCTGCCTAACTCTCAGAGAAATAAGTAGTACTGCTAGGTTTTACACAGTAATAATATATATCTGCCTCACTCTCAGAGAAATAAGTAGTACTGCTAGGTTTTACACAGTAATAATAATCAAAAAGAACGCTTGATCGAGGTGTTACTTTGGCAGATAATGTCACCCATCTAAATACATCGTTTTTTATTTATTTTTTGTAATTAACTAAATGTATGGTGTTTTTGGTTTTTGTCAGTTTCATTGTGCTATGCTATAAATTGTTATTTTATTGTTGTAAATGGTAAAATGAACTAGAAAATGTCATATTTTGAAATTCTGAGTAATTACTACTTTAGTAAGGATATACTTTATTCAGTACTACTGCAGTTGCTAAATAATTCCAATAGATGGCAGCATAAGACCATTAATGACATTTCAGAAGGTTAGTTTAGTTTTCTCCCTGGATACACCACCACTCCCCCTCACAGGAAAACTCCTGCACACGCTTTTTACTGTCCCTTTCCACACTGCTAACGCAATAAGCCTGAACATTAATTTAGTCACCTCTGGTCGAGAAAAACGTATTTTCCTAGTACATTCATTGTCAGATTCATCAACCACCCGAGCCACTGCCTGTTCACCCCGCTATCATCCAATAGCGAGGTCAGTACAGGTGCATCAAAGCTGGGAATGAGAGACTGAAAAACAGCGTCTATCTCAAGGCCATCAGACATCAGACTGTTAAATAGCCATCACTAACTAGCACATTAGAGGCTGCTGCTGCCTATTGAAATCACTGGCCAATTTAAGAAATGGAACGCTAGTCACTTTAATAATGTTTACATATCTTGCACTACTCATCTCTTATGTATATACTGCAATCTATTCTAGAATATTCTACTGTATCTTAGTCCATGCCGCTCTGTCATTGCTTGTCCATATATGTATATATTCTTAAATTCCATTCCTTACTAGATTTGTGTGTATTGGGTAGATGTTGTGAAATTGTTAGATATTACTTGTTAGATATTACTGCACTGTCGGAGCTAGAAGCACAAGCATTTCGCTACACCCGCTATAACATCTGCTAAACACGTGTATGTGACAAATAACATTTGATTTGATTTGATGTAATTTATTGGCGGGCTGGAAGATGCACTCTTGTCTTTTCTATTCCGAGGTTATTTACTCCCAATATCAGATATTAAAGATTATTTTCTATAATGCATGTAAACTAGGGTTGAGGTTGGAGCATCTGACTAGTGATTATTTACCTGGGGTTCAACACCTGCTATAGTCACTATTTAATTGCTCTTCCAAAAGTATCACAGGCCTAATACGAGATATAAGGCTAACTAAAGTAATGAGTGACCATCTTAGAAAATCATGGGACATATAGTCTTGGTGAGGCAGCTGAGAAATAAAGTGTATTTTTCTTGTTAATTCCTTAGATCAGTCTCAAACCTGACCCACCTGTCCCATGCCAATTTCTAGACTTTCACACAGAGGTTACTAGGTCACCCAGTTGAAACCACATTTGAAAAATAAAAATAATGTTTATCAAGTGTTCTGCCTTGCAATAATATATAAATAATAAAATAACAACAAAATAATCAAAACGCTATTTAATACTATGATTGTATTTACTAAGATAATAATATTATTAAAATAGTTTCTAAAAGTGTTCTAGGCTACCCTACCCTAGAATTAGGGGTTACGGCTAAAATAGGTTATAAGTAGGGTAAGAGTTTCTGTATAGCACTTTGTGACATCTGCTGGTGTAAAAAGGTCTTTATAAATACATTTGATTAATTTTTAGGTTTAGGGTTTATATGGCAAAAAACAGTATGGGTTTATGGCACTCTTTCTCCTCCTTGTGGCCGTATGTGGGTACTACATAACTCATTCATTACATTTACATTTTTTTTAGTCATGGGTCTCCCGGTCGCGGCCGGCTATGACAGTCTGGATTCGAACCAGGATCTCTAGTGGCCTTAGACCACTGCAAGAGACCTGACACTTCATGACACTTGCTAGGCTTAGGCTCATAATCTGAGGTAGCAACTGCGTCTGATCTACAGATCCATTAGCTAGACCACCAGATTAGACAATAATCACCCCATTATACCCATTTGGTTTGCAACTCAGTGAACCTGCGCAGCATTCGCTCAATTTGATGCCTATGAACGAAGATTTCGATGCATATCAAATTATCCAGCAGCCATTTAGAAACAAGTCGTCAAAAAAATTGTTATTTCTTAATTAAAAAATGTCTTCTGGCTGTTTAAAATCGGCCACATCTTGAAAAAGAGGACAGGGACATGCGTTTTGTTTAGATTGTACACTTTTTTTCTTAAAACAAATATGGTTAACCATGACCAGAAAATGTTTAATGTTTGATGGCTATCCACCAGCCATCGCCTCTTAAACTGTGTCTCACCTCACTATAGGTGACCACAACATGTACTCAGGGTTAACGCTCACCAAGTAGCCATAACCTTGTTAATAATAAGTTACCTGAGGTAAACCTACAGGGTTAACGCTCACCAAGTAGCTGTAACCTTTTTAATAATAAGTTACCTGAGGTAAACCTACAGGGTTAACGCTCACCAAGTAGCCGTAACCTTGTTAATAATAAGTTACCTGAGGTAAACCTACAGGGTTAACGCTCACCAAGTAGCTGTAACCTTGTTAATAATAAGTTACCTGAGGTAAACCAACAGGGTTAACGCTCACCAAGTAGCTGTAACCTTGTTAATAATAAGTTACCTGAGGTAAACCTACAGGGTTAACGCTCACCAAGTAGCTGTAACCTTGGTAATAATAAGTTACCTGAGGTAAACCAACAGGGTTAACGCTCACCAAGTAGCTGTAACCTTGTTAATAATAAGTTACCTGAGGTAAACCTACAGGGTTAACGCTCACCAAGTAGCTGTAACCTTGTTAATAATAAGTTACCTGAGGTAAACCAACAGGGTTAACGCTCACCAAGTAGCCATAACCTTGTTACTAGTAAGTTACCTGAGGTAAACCTACAGGGTTAACGTTCACCAAGTAGCCATAACCTTGTTAATAATAAGTTACCTGAGGTAAACCAACAGGGTTAACGCAGGCAGGTCTCATTGATAACAATAGTGAATTTGGTATTGTGACGCAGAACAATGGACTGGGAATAGAACGTTCTGAAGGCGAGTCGGTGTCACGGAGCTCAATAGAACTAATAGGAGCTGGTAGGGTGAAAAATGCCCAAACATAAGGCCTGTTTTTTCGCGATTACTTCATAACCAGGGACAGAAGGTAATATTATGGAACTGGGCTCCATGGCGGATGCAATTAACTAATTTTATCAGAAATAAACGTTGTAAAAAATGTCACTTGATGCGCCACGAAAATAATATTCAAAAGTTCAGTCCTTGGACACAGAGGGGTTAAACACTAAAGTTACCGTCCATCTAGTGAAGAGAGGAGAACCGGACAGAGGGATGGTAGGTAGCCAGCATCCGTCAACAAGAGAGGGAGAAGCCCTCCACGGTATTTAACAGGTGGAAGAAACAACCAGGGAGCTCCATCGGTCCACAAGAAAAGCAGGCAGCCGGTGATGATGTAGTGGTAGCTAGGATAACTAGGATGCTGCTGGTAGAGTAGCTAGCTTAGCTAGCTGTACCGACTAGCTTGGCTAGCTAGCAGGTCGTTCGTCTGTCCCTCGAGGATGATGACGAATCCGGTGAACCACACAATTAAACAAGGATAGCGAGTGAAAAGGATCTGGCAACACTCATACTGTCACTGACCATTACGCAAAAAAAGCAAATTGAACAATAGACATCCGTGTCTCAACACTGTAACGAACTCCGTCGTTGTTCCCCAACATCACCTCAGACCACTCTGCGCGTAACTGGACAATATGCTTGGCGCCAAACCGTACGTGGACGCGGACAGTTCTGTACCGGGACGCGGACAGTTTCAGAACGCGGACATGAGCAGAGCAACCCAATAAACTAAACCAAGTCTTTAAAGTCGGGTACATTAGTAATATTCATTTTTTATTATGTAAAACAAAAATGATTCGTTTTTTAAAACAATATTTTGAGATCTGGGCCCATATCAAAAAAGTGTCTCAGAGTAGAAAATGTGTCGTATAAGTGCTGAGAATAAAGCCATTTAGTCCTACTCTTATGGGTATAAATTAAAGCTATGCATGAAGCCTCTTTATTCATAAGCGTCCCACCTAGTTGGCAGATATTTAGGACACCTCATGAGCTGTACTAACCAGTTAAGAGGTACCAGCAGGTGTCTTGATAATAGAAACATGCAGCGAGTCAGTGGTTTCTGTACCACATGTAATTGCTTTGGAGCAGTGGCGACCTGTCATTCAGATTTACAGTAAGTGCATTCATCTCATTTCAGCTCAACAATGGATATATAGCGTTTTGCAATAATAATAATAATAATTATACACATCTAAAATCTTTTAATTAAACATCTGAGAACAGAAATATTGAAGGTACCCATAAGCAACCATTTCTGATTAAATAATAATTCTTAAACAAAATTGTCATCTCACCTCTTATCTTTGGTGTCATGTTCCCCAGAGAGACTCATTTTAGAGGCAGGGCCCCACTCCTCTCTCTCCCCTGAGAGACTCATTTTAGAGAACTGACCCCTAAACAGAGATCCAACATGTTGGTTGTAGTTAACACAGTAATTCTTTAATGTAAATTGTTATAATTTATTAATTATCTCTTATAAAACATTTACTAACAGACATATCGAAACAGTCAGGTGATTTAATGCAATCACATGAATATCTCTTCTCCATGGTAACTGTCAATAATAATAATAAGTTACTGTTTGTTAAGGTAGTTATAGACAGTGCAGCAACACAAGGCCATGTCTCACACTTATTTGTCGGCCATTTATTATTTTTGAATCTGTTCTTTTCTAAACGTATCTGAGAATGTAGACAGAAGGGCTAAAACAGGCTTGATTGATCTGGGGGGGATCAGTGATCTATACAGAAAGGTTTTTTGCAACAATTAAGAGATTTTATATTATTTAAAGTAGGCTAGGTTATAATGTATAACAGTTTTTTGTTGTTGTGTAAAGCAGATCAAGGTCTATACCTCAGCAAGTGGCGACCCGTCATTCAGGGCAGGTGGCCTTTCCTGTTTTGCATGTTATTGTGGCATTAATACATGTCACATATCAGTTTGCTAACAATGTAAAAAATATATACACTACCGGTCAAAAGTTTTAGAACACATACTCATTCAAGGGTTTTTCTTTATTTGAACTATTTTCTACTATTTTCTACATTGTAGAATAATAGTGAAGACATCAAAACTATGAAATAACACATATGGTATCATGTAGTAACCAAAAAAGTGTTAAACAAATCAAAATATATTTTATATTTGAGATTCTTCAAATAGCCACCCTTTGCCTTGATGACAGCTTTGCACACTCTTGGCATTCCCTCAACCAGCGAGCCGTTATTCAGGGCAGGTGGCCTTTCCTGTTTTGCATGTTATTTTGGCATTAATACGTGTCACATATCAGTTTGCAAAAAATGTAAAAATAAATAAATATGTATATCATTGAGTTAATAAAGCCGCAAAAAAAATGGTCTCTTTTTTGTTTTCTTGAGTAAGGCAGCTCCAAAATGCAGGTGTTTCAGCCTAGCTCAGTGCTTTCTGTGGTGGTGGGGCAAGCCAGAAGAAAATACGGAGCGCTGCGCCGTGATTGGCTCAGTGTTCTGTCACTCATGGGGACACTACGTCACTGCCAAGTCTAAGGGTAGAGCTAGAAAATTCAAGCCCCTTCGGTGCTGCCACAGAGTTACATTAGAAGTGCCCATCCAAGAAGGTCATTGGCCACAGATAAAATGACGTCAAATAGATCATGTCAACATCATACTTTCAAAATCTTAGCCAGCAGTCATCATCACGAATCAAGTCGACAATCTACAGGCAAATCCTTTTTAATCCTTGTCATATGAAGAGAAATAATGAAGAGAAATGATAGGACAGCTGTTGGGACTCTGCTGTTGGGACTCTGCTGTTGGGACTCTGCTGTCGGGACTCTGCTGTTGGGACTCTGCTGTTGGGACTCTGCTTTATGTAGGCCCTAACAGTTTGTGGGTACCGTTTGTCACCGTTATAGTGCAATGAATGTATTGTTTAGTGTTGTGTTGTGGAGTGGCTTTGCTGGCATGCATCCCCCTTTATTTATGTTTTGCCCCACCAAGATTGACATGCTAAAATCACCACTGACCTCAGCTATAGCCTAGATGACCAGCCTAAACCTGTTCAGATCAGTTCCCATACCGTTATAACAGTAACAGTAGCAGGAGCCTAGTCCTGATACAGATGGAGGTCTATACCTCAGTTATAGCCTACATATCCTAGATGACCAGCCTAAACCTGTTCAGATCAGTTCCCATAACGTTATAGACATAACAGTAGCAGGACAGAGCTTGTAGCCTAGGCATGGTATTTTTACACACCATTTCAAACAGAGAACATCAGGTTTGTCAGCATGATAAGTGATCATAGCTCAAACCTACTCTGACTATTGAATGCCTGACGTCGACCTAACCTTGTAATAGTTTGTAGTTTAGCCTAGACCTACGAGGGTCTGCCCGTCTTTCCTACATATCAACACATTCATCCGACTTCTAATGTTACAGAGAAATATGTCCCACAGTTTCAACAGCCATTGTGTAACTGCGTAGGCTACACACTTACTTTCACGTTCATATGAGGAAATCACATAACTTCTTACAGTCGCTGGTGCAGCCGCCTGTTTTCTTGCAGATGAAGTAGCTTTTATAGGCGACTCATTCAACCAGCCTAAACAACAGTAAATAAAAGATGTCAAACGGTCAAAAGTCAATCCTGATATAGCCATGTACATCAAAGAGAGGTGTATTGCTACAGATGTAGGATCTTAATTTTAGCCAGTTTGCTACAGCAGGAAAATAATCCTGCAGCAACAGGACATATGAATTATTATGTGGATTATAATTAATGAACAATTATTTTAATACAAAAGTGGAATTGATCATCTTCAGAAACCTTTTTGAAAGCTTAAATACACTCAAATACACTACACGTTTTAGTTCTCCTGCAACTGGGTGATCACATTAAGATCCTACATCTGTAGAGAGATTATGTCTTTATCTAAATAAGGCAGTTTGAGTTATTAGCAATAACGTTGCAACTGTTAGCTGCTGTAAACCTATGTGATTGGATGTTATAGACCCCCATCTGAACAGTTTCTTTCCCCATGCTGTAGCCCTCACCAACTGGCCATCTGGTCCATAGAGACTAAAGGACTATACACTCTATGCTGCACACCACATCAAGCCATCTCTGAACTGTACACTACCATCTGGCCCATAGAGACTAAAGGACTATACACTCTACGCTGCTCACCACATCAAGCCATCTCTGAACTGTACACTACCATCTGGCCCATAGAGACTAAAGGACTATACACTCTATGCTGCTCACCACATCAAGCCATCTCTGAACTGTACACTACCATCTGGCCCATAGAGACTAAAGGACTATACACTCTATGCTGCACACCACATCAAGCCATCTCTGAACTGTACACTAAATAACTGAACTATACTGCATTAGCACACTGTTCATCTCTCTTAGATATATTTATATATTTATATACTGGTACTGTATATGTGGACATCCACTGTATATCAACTGTATACCCACTGTATTGTATATCTGTATATCAACTGTATATCCACTGTACTGTATATCTGTATATCAACTGTATTCCCACTGTACTGTATATCTGTATACCAACTGTATTCCCACTGTACTGTATATCTGTATATCAACTGTATTCCCACTGTACTGTATATCTGTATACCAACTGTATTCCCACTGTACTGTATATCTGTATACCAACTGTATTCCCACTGTACTGTATATCTGTATACCAACTGTATTCCCACTGTACTGTATATCTGTATACCAACTGTATACCCACTGTACTGTATATCTGTATATCCACTGTTCATTCTCTTATAGCTCTATGCTCACTCTTCCTAGTTGTGTATAATGTTGTACAGACATTTGTGTAAACTCTTCTGTCTGTATTCTGTCTCTAAATGTTGTCTGTCACTATCACCATGTAGAATTATGTGTACAGATCTAGGATCTTAATTTGATCACCCTCCACTGCAGAATAACTTTCCCGCAATGCAGGAAATGTAAAACTTGTAGTGTATTTGAGGTTTTAAAAGGCTTCTGAAGTTTGTAATTTCCACTTAGAAATGCCAGACTTGAGTTTCGCTTAATAAAAATGTATCAACCGCTACAAAAATGTCCATTAATTATAATTCACACTTCCTGTTGCTGCAGGAATATTTTCCTGCTGTAGCAAACTGGCTCAAATTAAGATCCTACATATGTATGTGCAAATGTACTTGGCGAATAAAGGTGATTCTGATTCTGCAAAGGTTGAGTCTTGAATATTGATATATTGAATTTGACTTGCCCATGTTCAGTTAGCACCATTTTGTATGATTAAACTGACACAAACCTGTCTCAGTAGAAGTAGACTGTTAGGTCTGAGTGTTTTACTTCCATTCACTGTACTAAAATTACACCATACATTTAATTTCTCTACACACTTTACAATCATTCCTGGCATGATTATCACCTTGTAGCCTGAATTCACAACCAGAACATGTCAAGTCATTGAGATATCTACTGTTGTGCTGAGAGAGCACCTTCGTGATGACTAGCGCTCTGTATATTATTATGGGTGAGCCCTGAGCTGGAATGTCAAGCTAACTGAAGCTAGCTTTAGAAAACCAGTATATCTAGCTTGCATCATAGTTCACCCCTCAGGCTAAGTTCAGGTTACAGCATGAGGCAGGCATCAACAGCCGAGTTGTAGGCTACTACCTGGGTCGTATTCATTAGTTTACTCCGCAGCCAACAGTTATAAAAATGTTGCATAAACGGTTTTCTCCAAACGCTGTACAAGGTGACCTAAACAGTTTACGTTGCCAAACGTTTTGCTACGGTGGGCACTAATGAACACACACAACCTGTTTTGAGGAAGTGTAAGTTGTTGTTAGTCTTTCCACAGTATTTATTTGTCTCTCTTTCACACAACATACCTTCCTGAGTGAAAAGAGTTAACAGTAGATTAGAAAGAGAAAATGTTGTTGCTTGTTGTGTTTTAAGCCTGTTTTGAGAAGACAAGTCTAAAGACCTATGATACAGTACACTCTTAGAAAAAAGAGTTCCAAAAGGGTCCTCTGGCTGTCCCCACAGGAGAACGCTTTTGGGTTCCAGGTAGAACCCTTCTGGCTTCCATGTCGAACACTCTGTGGAAAGGGTTCTTCATGGAACCCAAAAGGGTTCTACCTAGGACCAAAAAGGGTTTTTAAGGAGAGTAGGCCTATTATAACACTGTCCACAAAACATATCATCAACTATATGAATACACATAACAATATCATCAACTATATTAATACACATAACAATATCATCAACTATATGAATACACATAACATTATCATCAACTATATTAATACACATAACAATATCATCAAATATATTAATACACATAACAATATCATCAACTATATGAATACACATAACAATATCATCAACTATATTACTACACATAACAATATCATTAACTATATGAATACACATAACAATCGTCGTCTTACCTTTTATATGTCTCTCAATAGAAGTAGAGTCTGGAATGATCATTCGGTGGTGGAAAGTTCCTTTAGTTTGTTCTGCTCATTTCTATATCAGGTTCTACCTGTTCTCTCTCCCACTCCCTGTCTCTTTATAGCTCTTACAATGTGCCTTGGCATACATTCTACAAGTGTCTGGAACTCCAAATGTAGTTCTGATTTAGTGTTCCATATGAAAACAATTTGATTAAACTGGTTAATATGGTTAAAATACATTAAGACTGAGTAATGCTGTGATTGTTTTTATTATTTTGTATTGAAATGTTTGACTTTATTTTCCCCATGTCCTTTCAATATAGGAACAATTTGTGAAATGTCAGCCTTCTGTAAATATGGACAAAAGTCTATGGATTAATTTGATGGTATGTGTCTTGCAACATTATGTAAAATGACAGGTTGAGAAACACTGCATCTTCCTAGGTGCATATGTGAGAAGGAACACAAACTGTCTCCCTATGTGTGTGCCATCCCTAAACATCAAGTGTTTGTGGTTCATTAAAATGTTTATTGTCAAGGTAAAAAAAGACACACAAAAAAGAAAAAAAGTGTCTTGAACTTTATTGGAGGGATGTGACATCATTCTTCCACAAGAAATTCCATAATTTAGTGTTTTGTTGATGGTTGTCTTCAATTGGGTTGAGACCTGGTGACTGAGACGGCCATGGCACATTGTGAAACATCAGCAAGTTCAGCAGTTTTCATCACTGAAGCTCCTGCCAAACGTGCCCCAACAATCACCAATCGTTAAGCTCTTCCCGAGCAGGGTCGCAGTCTCTCTTCGTAGCAGCTCCTCTCTCCCCAGGGGTAACAGTTCCTCTCTCCCCAGGGGTAACAGCTCCTCTCTCCCCAGGGGTAACAGCTCCTCTCTCCCCAGGGGTAACAGCTCCTCTCTACCCTAGGATGTGAAGACATCGGTGGCTTAGCCCACAGCCAGTAGGAGGGTCCGGGAAGGAATTTCAACAGGTAAATCCATGAATCTACAGTGTATTGCCAAAAATCACTCAAGAACTTCAAACATAGACTCTGACCTGTCAAATGGGTCAAACTGATTAAAGATTCCAACAGTACCTAAACTCTCTCTCTCTCTCTCTCTCTCTCTCTCTCTCTCTCTCTCTCTCTCTCTCTCTCTCTCTCTCTCTCTCTCTCTCTCTCTCTCTCTCTCTCTCTCTCTCTCTCTCTCTCTCTCTCTCTCTCTCTCTCTCTCTCTCTCTCTCTCTCTCTCTCTCACACACACACACACAGTGCAGTAATTAGAATCCCTATATCAACTTTTAGTGATAGTCTACTGTGTGTTCTCCCCTCCTATGTCTCTCTCCATCACTTTCTCTGTGTCGTCTATTGATGTCTTTCATCTTGTCTGGTGTCTCTCTCCATCATATCGTATTCTTCTGTTGATGTCTCTGTGTCTTGTCTGGTGTCTCTCTCCATCATATCCTGTTCTTCTGTTGCTGTCTCTGTGTCTTGTCTGGTGTCTCTCTCCATCATATCCTATTCTTCTGTTGCTGTCTCTGTGTCTTGTCTAGTGTGTCTCTCTCCATCAACAGAAATATTGGTGAGGGTTAGGCCTACTCCAATACAACATTGGAAACATGGAAACACAACTACATAACACCATTAAATACAGTTGGAATATAGTTACAACACTCAAACTGTTTCCATCAAACAGAAAAACAACAAGAAAGCTGGATAAACACATTTAGATTTCTACATACTGCACTTTGCTTCTGCATTACCCATACAGCTGTTTAAGGTCATACAAAGGCAGAGTGCAGTATCAGCATTTAAGGGGTCATAGGTCAGATCAGTGGTCATGGTTGATATGCATGGACCAAAAAACCCAACTTTAAAGCCATTTCTCTCAGATTCACTGTTGGCGTAGACTGCTCTTTGCCTTTGTAGGGCAGTAGTTCAGGTGGCTTCCCTTGCCCTTAGTCTGCCTCCTGTCCCTCCTATCGCCATGGAGACACCTTCCTGAAAACAATGTCTCCATACTTTGCTGAAACCTGTTCTGCCAGTTCATGTCCTTAAAGATGAATGTTGGAATGTTCCAATGTGGTTACCCCAAAAAGATGACACGATAGATCACGCATCCATAACTTGTTTCCTGCTTGTAGCAGGCCGCGTTCACAGGAATCCTTTTCTCTAACTATAAGTCATATGATTTCATGAGAATATTTTTCTGGAGTGAGAGTGTAATGCAAGTCAAGGTGTCCTTGGATGAATGTCAACAAGATTTATAACCAGCATTGTTAAATTAACTGTTGTAATAAATAAATGCAATATTTGTAAATGTATTGTCACAGACACCGGATAGATGCAGTGAAATGTGTTGTTTTACAGGGTCATAGTAGTACGGCGCCCCCTGGAGCAAATCACGTGTAAGTGCCTTGCTTAAGGGCACAGACAGATTTTTACCTTGACGGCTCAGGAATTCGAACCAGCAACCTTTCAGTTACTGGCCCCACTAGGTAATCTTACCATACCATACCAGTTCACGCCCTAAAAGAAGACACTGTTTAAGTGTTCAAATGTAGTCCATGAAGAGGTATTAGGATTATGTACACAGTTATTCTGCCGTACAATTGCAAACTGCTGCTACACATTTGATAAAAGATGAGTTCAGACCTAAATCAGGCTTCTTAGTATCTGTTATATCTTGTGACAAAGTGTCCTGGTTCAATTATCTTCTGTTTCAGAGAAAATGGAGGGTCAAATTTGCTGTAACTACAAAATCCCAGTAAAAACCAAGGAAACAGCAGTAAGTGAGGTTACTGCCATCTGGCTTTGTTCCACCATGTTCTACTGCAGTTACTACGGTTTTCCTTGGTATTCTATCAGGCTCTGAGTTCAGGCCATCCCGACCATGACACTCACCCTCACACACTCCATGAGACAGCCATTTATCCAGTTATCACCAGAATAAAACATGGCACAATCACGCAGAAATATTATGGTTTTATTTCGCATTGAAATGCAAAATACACAGATAATGGTAAGAAAGATAGCAACAAAATATTGAAACGCTCGCTAACATAAAGAAAAGGACAGCATTGATAGTAATACAAAGTCACATAAGTATAAACATTCTCCATGATGAAATAGTTCTTACCTTATGGATAAAAAAATCTTGAGGGTTGCTACAATACAACATTCAAAACATGAAAACACAACTACACAACGCCATTAAAAACCACAAGAAAGCTGGATAAACACATTTAGATTTTTTAGATACTGCACTTTGCTTTTGCATGACCCATACAGCTGTTTATGGTCATACAAAGGCAGAGTGCAGTATCAGCATTTTAGGGGTCATAGGTCAGATCAGTGGTCATAATAAGATGATACATCAGTGCATTTACACTTATCTACCTACGACATATTTGGCTGGACAGCAAAAACAACTTTAAAGCATTTTTTGTCTTCAGTTGGACTGTTTTCTAGTGGATGCTCTTTGCCTTTGTAGGGCCGTTTATTCAAGCAGTCAACGGACAACAACTCTTAATGCAATCACGGGGAAAACACTTTTGAAAGCAGTTTTGACCTTTGTTAAAAAATAGGGGGATCCAAGCTTTCCATTGATAACACGTTTATTTCTATACTCCTACAATTGCGCTAATGCGTTGTTTTAAAAATGCAGTTACAACCGGAGTATCAAGCATGGTTTAGGAACATTCACAACAGAGCTCTTAAAGGGGCAACGGCATCTTAAAACCGGAGTATCAAGCATGGTTTAGGATCATTCACAACAGAGCTCTTAAAGGGGCAACGGCATCTTAAAACCGGAGTATCAAGCATGGTTTAGGATCATTCACAACAGAGCTCTTAAAGGGGCAACGGCACCTTAAAACCGGAGTATCAAGCATGGTTTAGGAACATTTGCAACAGAGCTCTTAAAGGGGCAACGGCATCTTAAAAGGGCAATTGAACACTTTGTAATAGAAACCCCCCCAACAACAATTCTGAGTGAATAATAATAATAATAATAATAATAATAATAATAATAATAATAATCAGGAAGTTGTGTCCAATGGGGTAAATGCAGATGGACAAACCCCATGCTTCATTTATAGCCACTATGCTGCATCCGTTGGGCTACAGGGGATCATGCTTATTGCTAATAGAACATCTGATAATAGACCATGAATATAGGATATATGGTTCAATATGTTAAAATCATTTACCATCTGATAATAGACCATGAATACAGGATATATGGTTCAATATGTTAAAATCATTTACCATCTGATAATAGACCATGCATATAGGCTATATGGTTCAATATGTTAAAATCATTTACCATCTGATAATAGACCATGCATACAGGATATATGGTTCAATATGTTAAAATAATTTACCATCTGATAATAGATCATGTATATAGGATATATGGTTCAATATGTTAAAATAATTTAACATCTGATAATAGACCATGAATACAGGCTATATGGTTCAATATGTTAAAATCATTTAACATCTGATAATAGACCATGCATACAGGCTATATGGTTCAATATGGTAAAATCATTTAACATCTGATAATAGACCATGCATACAGGATATAGGGTTCAATATGTTAAAATCATTTAACATCTGATAATAGACCATGCATACAGGCTATATGGTTCAATATGTTAAAATAATTTAACATCTGATAATAGACCATGCATACAGGCTATATGGTCCAATATGTTAAAATCATTTAACATCATCTTTACCAATATCTTATTGGGCTCATTCATGGAGGTGGAAATGATATTTTAGATGGTGTCAGCATCATTGTATTTTCATTCATTCTGGAGTAGAACGGCCTTTTTATTGTCACCAGAACTGAGCTTCTCAAGAAGTATCCCCAGGAGGACCCTGGGAACCCTGAGCAAGGGGACTGGAATTGGTCAAATTTGCAGTTTAAAACATTTACAGAAAATGATCCTCTTTTTCTAAAAGCATGACGGTCATGACTTGTTTACATGAAAGGGGAGATTAATTTAGCACAAGACAATCAATCTGAGATTGACGTAAGGCTTTTTTTTGTTGCTTTAACCCCTGAGATTTGGCTGTTCTACGAGTATGAATGGTCTGAGGCAGGCGATAGATTACAAGCGTTTTTAAGTGTAACGTTAATAACGATGGTTTTGGGGAACTGCTCAGAGATTTAACGATGCTCCTACGAAGGTTCTAATGATGAACTTAGCCTTAAGATGCTTTTGGGAAACCGGATCCTGGATGAGACCATCTGCTAAATGACTAAAATGTCAAATGTAAGGTTTTAAAAAAAACATTTTTTAAATATTGATTTCACAAATATAATATTTGTACAGTTCTTTATTAAAAATGTAGTTATTTTTTACATTTGATTGTGTAAAACCTAGCAGTACTACCTATTTCTCTGAGAGTGAGGCAGATATATTATTACTGTGTAAAACCTAGCAGTACTACTTATTTCTCTGAGAGTTAGGCAGATATATAGAGTTTTGCAAAGAAAAACATGATTATTTGTCTATCTGAAATGAAAGCATCAAGTGATAGATTTTAAACAAATACATGTCTGTCATTGAACAACCCCCTGCCATGATTAGATAATGAAAAAACACACCAATCTCTTTCATAATTTCTTTAAACAATAAATGCTAATATACCAACATTTCTGAAAAGTGATATAAAGCGTTTTGGAATGAAACTCTTCTCATGTTTCCCCATCTGAGCTCAGAGTAGATGAGAGACTGAGGGGCGGTTTCCCAGACAGAGTTTAATTGAAGTCAGGACCAGGTAAATTCTACTGAAGTATCTCCCCAATATCCCCACACGTCTTATTACCTGTTCTGTCTGTGTCCCGTATACTCCCTCTCCGGCGTTCCAGGTCACCAGTCTGCTCATTATTATGCAACCTGTCACCATCGTTACGCCGCCTGCGACCAATCAGACTCACCTGGACTCCATCACCTTCCTGATTACCTCCCCTATATCAGTCACTCCCTTTGGTTCCTTCCCCAGGCGTTATTGATTCTGTTTCAGGGCTTCATGTCTGTACGCTACTCCTGTTTCTTGTTTTGTTCTATGTATTATTAAATTCACTTCCTGTACTTGCTTCCTGACTCCCAGCATTCACGTTACAGTCTGGCTGTAGCAGGCTGCCTAGTAAATTAAATGTCTTTGGCCCCATTACACTAAAACATGGAGGCACAATGTTGTCCTCATCCATGTCATTTACAAGAACTAAATATTCAAACCGTTCTGTATATGAGCTCCACTGCTCAATACTTTCATCAAACTGTCCAATGTTTCCAACAATTCCAGCCATTTTTCATTTCTCAATAGGCTCCTGATTGTCACTCACTGCAATATTGTCCTCAACCACAGCAATATTTTCCTCAGTCACGTGATCTTCATTCACTTCACTCACTGACGTTTCCTCCTCAAGTTTGCTCATTTAGCAGATTTAATTAAAAGGTTTGTCTTCACAGTTGAATAAATGTCCTTTCCTTTAATCACTGTATATTCCTCCTTTTTAATCACGTTGTTTTCCCACTCCGATGTCCGTCTCCAGTCCTTTTCTGCCTTCCATGACGATGCTAACATTCTCTCTTAGCTAGCTCGACTATGCACTTGCCTCTGCTAGCAATACACTGTGCTAACATTAGCCTAGACTGGACCACAAAAATAACAGTTTTAAACAGTTGTAAAAACCCACTTCTTCCAGACAGAATAGTTCCTGTAGATTCAGACGTACTCATCACCAATCTTTTGTTATGTCTCGTTGGTTTCATAACCACGTCTGTATAACAATTCAATAATGATGAGACGGGAGACAGGAATCAGTTCAACCATTTATCTGGAACGTGATCATCTCAACACATACAAACCCCCATGATGCTCTGCAGCACAACCTCAATATCCAACAAATACATAGATAAGTAAATGGACACTAAACAAAACTCATAGAGGAATTTAAATGTTCAGTTGTAGAAAGTAGGGCCATGGGATAGTGTCAGAAAGGTCAGTATGTTTGATAACTGGTTACAGCGGTGACATAACAAGCATAAGGTCCATTATAACACAGTGAAGTAGAGGTGGGAGCTAAAAGCAGACATGGACAGTGAGACGGTGTGAGGAGGTCAGGGGTGAAACACTAGATCAGGACAGGTAGAAATGGCAGGGCTGGAAATAGACACAGAGACACATTCTGATCATGACTCAGACCTGACCTGAGACACCCAAACAGAAGATGCCATAGCAAAGTCCTGTCCAGTAGGCTATATGGGATTTCCTTTCATCAGAATCCAACACATGGAAATGTGTCCAGTGTGTGTGTGTCCAGTGTGTGTGTGTGTCCAGCGTGTGTGTGTGTGTCCAGTGTGTGTGTGTGTGTCCAGTGTGTGTGAGTGTGTGTGTCCAGTGTGTGTGTGTGTGTCCAGTGTGTGTGTCCTGTGTATGTGTGTGTCAGGTGTGTGTGTCCAGTGTGTATGTGTGTGTGTCGTGTGTGTGTGTGTCCAGTGTGTATGTGTGTGGGTCCAGTGTGAGTATGTGTGTGTGTGTCCAGTGTGTGTGTGTCCAGCGTATGTATGTGTGTCCAATGTGTGCGTCCAGTGTGTGTGTGTGTTTGTGTGTGTCCAGTGTGTGTGAGTGTGTGTGTCCAGTGTGTGTGTGTGTCCAGTGTGTGTGTGTGTGTCCAGTGTGTGTGAGTGTGTTTGTGTGTAAGTGTGTATGTGTGTGTGTCCAGTGTGTGTGTGTGTGTGTGTCCAGTGTGTGTGAGTGTGTGTATCCAGTGTGTGTGTCCAGTGTGTGTGTGTGTGTGTCCAGTGTGTGTGAGTGTGTGTGTGTGTGTGTGTGTGTGTGTGTGTGTGTCCTGTGTGTGTGTGTGTGTCAGGAATGTGTGTGTCCAGTGTGTGTGTGTGTGTCAAGTGTGTGTGTGTGTCCAGTGTGTGTGTCCTGTGTGTGTGTGTGTGTGTGTCAGGTGTGTGTGTGTCCAGTGTGTATGTGTGTGTGTCGTGTGTGTGTCCAGTGTGTATGTGTGTGTGTCGTGTGTGTGTGTGTGTCCAGTGTGTATGTGTGTCCTGTGTGTGTGTCCTGTGTGTGTGTGTGTGTCAGTTGTGTGTGTGTCCAGTGTGTATGTGTGTGTCCTGTGTGTGTTTCCAGTGTGTATGTGTGTGTGTCCAGTTTGTATGAGTGTGTGTCCTGTGTGTGTGTGTGTGTGTGTGTGTGTGTGTGTTTGTCCAGTGTGTGTGTGTGTGGGTGGGTGTGTATGTCCAGTGTGTGTGTGTGTGTGTCTAGTGTGTGAGTGTGTGTGTCCAGTGTGTGTGTGTGTGTCCAGTGTGTGTGTGTGTCCTGTGTGTGTGTCCTGTGTGTGTGTGTGTGTCAGGTGTGTGTGTGTCCAGTGTGTATGTGTGTGTCCTGTGTGTGTGTTTCCAGTGTGTATGTGTGTGTGTCCAGTTTGTATGAGTGTGTGTCCTGTGTGTGTGTGTGTGTGTGTGTGTGTGTGTGTGTGTGTGTTTGTCCAGTGTGTGTGTGTGTGGGTGTGTGTGTGTGTGTCCAGTGTGTGTGTGTGTGTGTCCAGTGTGTGTGAGTGTGTGTGTCCAGTGTGAGTGTGTGTGTCCAGTGTGTCTGTGTGTCCTGTGTGTGTGTCCTGTGTGTGTGTGTGTGTCAGGTGTGTGTGTGTCCAGTGTGTATGTGTGTGTCCTGTGTGTGTGTTTCCAGTGTGTATGTGTGTGTGTCCAGTTTGTATGAGTGTGCTGTGTGTGTGTGTGTGTGTGTTTGTCCAGTGTGTGTGTCCAGTGTGTGTGTGTGTGTGTCCAGTGTGTGTGTGTGTGTCCAGTGTGTGTGTGTGTCCAGTGTGTGTGTTCAGTGTGTGTGTGTGTGTGTGTATTTGTAGAGTGTGTGTGTGTGTGTGTGTGTATTTGTAGAGTGTGTGTGTGTTTGTCCAGTGTGTGTGTTCAGTGTGTGTGTGTTTGTGTACAGTGTGTGTGTGTGTGTCCGGTGTTTGTGTGTCCAGTGTGTGTTTGTCCAGTGTGAGTGTGTCCAGTGTGTGTGTTTGTCCAGTGTGTGTGTGTGTGTGTGTGTGTTTGGGTGTGTCCATTGTGTGTGTGTGTGTTTGTGTGTGTCCAGTGTGTGTGTTTGTCCAGTGTGTGTGTGTGTGTGTGTGTGTGTGTGTGTGTGTGTGTGTGTGTGTGTGTGTGTGTGTGTGTGTGTGTGTGTGTGTGTGTATGTGTGTCCAGTGTGTGTGTGTGTGTTTGCTTGTGTCCAGTGTGTGTGTGTGTCCAGTGTGTGTGTGTACAGTGTGTGTGTTCAGTGTGTGTGTGTGTCTAGTGTGTGTATGTGTGTGTGTGTGTCCAGTGTATTTGTGTGTGTGTGTAATCTGTGTTTGTGTGTGTCCAGTGTGTGTATGTGTGTTTGTGTGTCCAGTGTGTGTGTGTGTCCAGTGTAAGTGTAAGTGTGTGTCTAGTGTGTGTGTGTGTGTGTGTCTAGTGTGTGTGTTCAGTGTGTGTGTGTGTGTACAGTGTGTGTGTGTCCAGTGTGTGTGTGTGTATGTCCAGTGTGAGTGTGTCCAGTGTTTGTGTTTGTCCAGTGTGTGTGTGTGTGTGTTTGTGTGTGTCCAGTTTGTGTGTTCAGTGTGTGTGTGTGTGTACAGTGTGTGTGTGTGTGTGTGTGTTTTGTGTGTGTGTGTCCAGTGTGTGTCTTCAGTGTGTGTGTGTGTGTGTGTACAGTGTGTGTGTGTGTGTGTGTGTGTGTGTGTGTGTGTGTGTGTGTCAGTGTTACCATGGTTATTATTTACAGGGACACTGAGGAGTCAACATCCCAAACCCCAAACCCTGGATAGAGGGGTTTAGTGAATGTGGAGTGGAATGTGTTCAGGTGGGTCAGTGTGTCAGAGGAGACTCTGTAGAAGGACAGAGTGCCGGCTTGCCAGTCCAGATACACTCCTACTCTGTGGGAGCTGGAGGAGGGGACGTCTATTGTAGTGGACTTATTATTGTGCCAGGCAGAGTAACTGTTGTCAGAGCAGATCAGACTCCAGGACTTGTCATTGTATCCAATCCCACAGTCATCAACCCTTCCTCTCCTGTTGATTCCTTTATATGCCACTCCTATATCAGCCCTTCTCCCACTCCACTCTACCTCCCAGTAACAGCGCCCAGTCAGACCCTCTCTACACAGCACCTGAGGCCAGAACTCAAATCTCGCTGGATGATCAGGATACGGCTGCTCCTCTCTCCCCCATGTCACCTTTCTGTTCTCCTCAGACAGAGAGAGGAATCTGTTTACTGTGTTTAGGTCCAGTGTGAGATCACAGACATCTGATGGATGAAACCAGACACAATATTAGAAATCATCATCATTCACATTAGAATGTTAACTCACTTTTCACTAATTCATTTAATGTAGATGTTTCTAGGTATCAAAAGGAGAAGTTAAGGTAACTTGAGATTTGTTGAATGATCATATGTTATACTGTATGGTAATATAAAACACACTTATTCCCATTAATTACACACACACACACACACACACACACACACACACACACACACACACACACACACATACACACTGAACACACACACACACAAACACACACACTGGACACACACACACACTTTTCTAACGTAACACGAACACGCCAAACACACACACAGACATTAATTACATACACACACACACCTTCATGCATGCATGCATGAATACACACATACATTTCTAAAGTGACACAAACACGCCACACACACACACACATTGTCAAAGCAACTCTTTGTAAACTTTGGTGTCCCTGATTTGTGCTTCTGTAGAACTACAGCTGATATTTAATATGACCAAGTAAGTAATGATGGTGGTCTTTGACTTTGACTTCACTTGAATTAAGACTTATTCTTAGTCATATTCTTCACAGCAGTCAACACTCACATTTTCTAAGTCCAGGTTTCATTGTGTTCTCTCCACCATGTTCCACACTGTAGCGGTAAGCAGAAGAACAGACAGTCATTGAGGGATACACCTACACACACACACACACACACACACTCACACACACACACACACACACACACACACACACACACACACACACACACACACACACACACAGTCAACATATAACTTTTTGTGTGTCTAAATAATATAATATGCCATTTAGCAGACGCTTTTATCCAAAACGTCTTACAGTCATGCGTGCATACATTTTTGTGTACCTTGGCGTTACAAGCGCTGTGCTCTACCAGCTGAGCTACAGAGGACCACCACACTGAACACACACACACACACACTGGACACACACACACACTCACACACTGGACAGACAGACACACACAATGGACAATGTGTGTGTCTAGTGTGTGTGTGTTTGTGTGTGTGTCCAGTGTGTGTGTGTACAGTGTGAGTGAGTGTGTCTGTGTGTCCATTGTGTGTGAGTGTGTGTGTGTGTCCAGTGTGTGTGTGTGGGTCCAGTGTGTGAGTGTGTGTGTGTGTGTGTCCAGTGTGTGTGTGTGTGTGTGTGTGTGTGTGTTTCCTTTTTATGTGTCTGGGGCCAGTGTGTGTGTGTGTCCAGTGTGTGTGTGTCCAGTGTGTGTGTGTGTGTGTGTGTGTGTGTGTGTGTGTGTGTGTGTGTGTGTGTGTGTGTGTGTGTCCTTTGTGTGTATGTGTCCAGTGTGTGTGTTTGTGTCCAGTGTGTGTGTGTGTCCAGTGTGTATGTTTGTGTCCAGTGTGTGTGTGTGTGTGTGTGTGTGTCCAGTGTGTGTGTGTGTGTGTGTGTCCACTGTGTGTGTGTGAGTCCAGTGTGTGTCCAGTGTTTTTGTGTGTGTGTCCAGTGTGAGTGTGTCCAGTGTGTGTGTGTGTTTGTCCAGTGTGCGTGTGTGTCCAGTGTGTGTGTGTGTGTGTGTGTGTGTGCCAAGTGTGTGTGTGTGTCCAGTGTGTGTTTGTGTGTGTGTGTGTGTCCAGTGTGTGTGTCTGTGTGTCCAGTGTGTGTTTGTGTGTGTGTGTGTGTGTCCAGTGTGTGTGTGTGTGTGTCCAGTGTGTGTGTGTGTCCAGTATGTGTGTGTGTGTGTGTGTCCACTCTGTGTGTGTGTCCAGTGTGTGTGTGTGTGTCTGTCCAGTGTGTGAGTGTGTGTGTGTGTGTGTGTGTCCAGTGTGTTTGTGTATCCATTGTGTGTGTGTGTGTGTGTGTGTGTGTGTGTGTATGCGTGTGTGTGTGTGTCCAGTTTGTGTGTTTGTCCAGTGTGGGTGTGTGTGTGTCCAGTGTGTGTGTGTGTGTGTCCAGTGTGTGTGTGTGTGTCCAGTATGTGTGTGTGTGTGTGTGTGTGTGTCCACTCTGTGTGTGTGTCCAGTGTGTGTGCGTGTGTCTGTCCAGTGTGTGAGTGTGTGTGTGTCCAGTGTGTTTGTGTATCCATTGTGTGTGTGTGTGTGTGTGTGTATGCGTGTGTGTGTGTGTCCAGTTTGTGTGTTTGTCCAGTGTGGGTGTGTGTGTGTGTGTCCAGTGTGTGTGTGTGTGTGTGTGTGTGAGTGTCCAGTGTGTGTGTGTGTTTGTGTTTTTATTTTGTGTGTTTGTGTGTCCATTGTGTGTGTGTGTGTCCAGTGTGTGTGTGTGTGTGTGTGTGTGTCCACTCTGTGTGTGTGTCCAGTGTGTGAGTGTGTGTGTGTCCAGTGTGTTTGTGTATCCATTGTGTGTGTGTGTGTGTGTGTGTGTGTGTATGCGTGTGTGTGTCCAGTTTGTGTGTTTGTCCAGTGTGGGTGTGTGTGTGTGTCCAGTGTGTGTGTGTGTGTGTGTGTGAGTGTCCAGTGTGTGTGTGTGTTTGTGTTTTTATTTTGTGTGTTTGTGTGTCCATTGTGTGTGTGTTTGTCCAGTGTGGGAGTGTGTCCAGTGTGTGTGTGAGGGTGTGTGTGTCCAATGTGTGTGTGTGTGTGTGTGTGTGTGTGTGTGTGTGTGTGTGTGTCCAGTGTGTGTGTGTGTTTGTGTGTGTGTCAAGTGTTTGTGTATGTGTCCAGTGTGTGTGTGTCCAGTATTTGTGTGTTCGTCCAGTGTGTGTGTGTCCAGTGTGTGTGTGTGTGTGTGTGTGTTTGTGTGTGTGTCCAGTGTGTGTATGTGTCCAGTGTGTGTGTGTTTGTCCAGTGTGTGTACTAATATTGAACACCATATTGAATACTGGACACACACTCACACTGATCACACACACACACACACACACACACTGGATTCACACACACAGGACACACACACACACTGGACAAACACACACATACTGGACACACACACACTGGACACACACACACACACACACACTGTACCCACACACACAGGACACACAAACACTAAAACACACACACTGGACAAACACACACACACTGGACACACACACACAGTGTTTGTATAACTTAGTCCAAGTGGTGGTCAGAATGTTTGTCTTAACTAGCCTGATAACTCCAACATGTCTGATATGAACATTGACATAAACCCTCTACATACTTGAGTTTCTCCAGTCTGCAGTGTGGATCCTCCAGTCCAGCAGAGAGCAGTCTGACTCCTGAGTCTCCTGGGTGATTGTAGCTCAAGTCCAGCTCTCTCAGGTGTGAGGGGTTTGACTTCAGAGCTGAGACCAGAGAAGCACAGCCTTCCTCTGTGACTTGACAGCCTGACAGCCTGCAAGAGTCAACTCATATTAAAATCACACTGCTATTCATTGGTGGTGAAAATAGTGGCAGTATATTTTTTTATACATTTTCATTTATACCAGTGTCCTGAAACCTGCCATATATATATCATTATTAGAAAAAATCATAATATTGTGTGTAGAGAGAAAATTGCATATTACAAATATTTGAGTAGACTGACCAGAGCAGTTTAAAATGCAGTATCAGTCAAAAGACAGACAGTGAGGTATCAGATTTAGATTGTATTGAGTATACAGTCCACACCATATCTAGTTTGACAGTGAAGCTAACATTTTAAATGTGGCTCTATACTCCAGCATTTTGGATTTCAGATCAAATGTTTCAAATGAGGTGACAGTATATAATGTCACCTTTTATTTGAGGATATTTTAATACATATCTGTTTCACCATTTAGAAATGAAAGCACTTTATGTATCAGGCCCCCCATTTGAAGAAGTCATAAGTATTCTGACCAATTGTCAGAATGGTGTGTGTAGATGAGTGGAAGGAATCAAGCGCAGGATCCAGGATGACTTCAATCGTCTTTATAGTACGTTCAACACGTGAACAAAATAGTCGCCAACCCAACCGGGTGGCGCAAAACAATTACGCACCAAACACAGTGCGTAAATCACAAGAAAAGCGCACGCAGTGCGAACTCTCGGGACAAGCCAACAACGAGAGAAAATATACCCTAACGAGGCAGTCTGACAATAAACAATCACGCATAACACCTGACCCAAACACACGAACTAAATAAGGGAACAATTAAGACACAAATAAGGGACAGGTGTTATGAACAGACAAAACCAAAAGAACATGAAACATAGAACGGTGGCAGCTAGTACTCCGGAGACGACGACCGCCGAAGCCTGCCCGAACAAGGAAGAGGAGCAGCCTCGGCCGAAACCGTGACAGTACCCCCCACTTGACGCGCGGCTCCAGCCGTGCGCCGACCCGGAGCTCGGGGACGACCCGGACGACGCGGAGCAGGGCGCGCAGGATGACCCCGATGGAAATCGGTCAGTAGGGACTGGTCTAATACGTCCCTCCTTGGCACCCAGCACCGCTCCTCCGGGCCGTACCCCTCCCACTCCACGAGATATTGAAGACCCCCCATCCGGCGTCTCGAGTCCAGGATGGACCTCACGGTGTACGCCGGAGCCCCCTCGATGTCCAACGGGGGCGGAGGAGTCTCCTCAATCTCAAAGTCCTGGAGTGGACCAGCTACCACCGGCCTGAGGAGAGACACATGGAACGAGGGGTTAATATTTTTGTAATCAACAGGTAGTTCTAACCTATAACTCACCTCGTTCAATCTCCTCAGGACTTTAAATGGCCCCACAAACCGCCGACCCAGCTTCCGGCAGGGCAGGCGGAGGGGCAGGTTTCTGGTTGAGAGCCAGACTCGATCTCCAGGTGCGTACACTGGCCCCTCACTGCGGTGTAGGTCGGCGCTCGTCTTCTGCCGACGTATGGCACGCTGCAGATGGACGTGTGCAGCGTCCCACGTCTCCTCCGAGCGCCGCACCCACTCATCCACAGCGGGGGCCTCGATCTGGCTCTCATGCCATGGTGCCAGAACCGGCTGGTACCCTAACACACACTGAAAAGGGGTTAGTTGGGTGGAGGAGTGGCGAAGAGAGTTCTGTGCCATCTCGGCCCAGGGCACATATCTCGCCCACTCCTCCGGCCGGCCCTGACAGTATGACCTCAGAAACCTACCCACATCCTGGTTGACACGTTCAACCTGCCCATTACTCTCCGGGTGGTACCCCGAGGTAAGGCTTACCGAAACCCCCAACCGTTCCATAAATGCTCTCCACACTCTAGAGGTGAACTGGGGGCCTCGGTCAGACACTATATCCTCGGGTACCCCGTAATGCCGGAAGACATGGGTGAACAGAGCCTCAGCGGTCTGTAGGGCAGTGGGTAGACCCGGCATGGGAAGGAGACGACAGGCCTTTGAGAACCGATCCACAACGACCAGGATGGTAGTATTCCCCTGTGAGGGGGGAAGGTCGGTAACAAAATCCACCGAGAGGTGGGACCAGGGTCGTTGTGGAATAGGCAGGGGTTGTAACTTACCCCTGGGCAAATGTCTGGGTGCCTTACACTGGGCACACACCGAACAGGAGGAGACATAAATCCTCACATCCCTAGCTAACGTTGGCCACCAGTACTTCGTGCTAAGGCAGTGCACTGTCCGGCCGATACCCGGATGGCCAGAGGAGGGGGACGTATGAGCCCAACAAATGAGGCGATCGCGTACCTCGAGCGGAACGTACGTCCGACCCACAGGACACTGTGGAGGACTCGGGTCGGTGCGTAACGCCCGCTCGATCTCACCATCAACCTCCCACACCACCGGAGCAACCAGACAAGACTCCGGTAGTATGGGCGTGGACTCAACTGACCTCTCCTCTGCGTCATACCGCCGAGACAGAGCATCTGCCTTCCCGTTCTGGGACCCAGGGATGTATGTGATCTTAAACACAAACCGGGCTAGGAACATAGTCCAGCGAGCCTGGCGAGGATTCAGTCTCCTAGCTGCCCGGATGTACTCCAGGTTACGATGGTCAGTTAGAATGAGGAAAGGGTGTTGAGCCCCCTCGAGCCAATGCCGCCACACCTTTAGGGCCTGTACCACGGCTAACAGCTCCCTGTCTCCTACGTCATAATTCCGCTCCGCCGGACTGAGCTTCTTTGAGTAGAACGCACAGGGACGGAGTTTAGGTGGAGTGCCAGAACGCTGGGAAAGAACGGCCCCTATCCCGGCCTCTGACGCGTCCACCTCTACTTGGAACGGTAAAGAGGGATCCGGATGCGCCAACACCGGCGCCGAGGTAAACAGGTCCTTTAGTCTCCCAAATGCCCTGTCCGCCTCAGCTGACCACCGCAAGCGCACCGGACCCCCCTTTAACAGAGACGTTATGGGAGCTGCCACCTGTCCAAAACCCCGGATAAACCTCCGGTAATAATTCGCAAAACCCAAGAACCGTTGCACCTCCTTCACAGTGGTTGGGGTCTGCCAATTACGCACAGCTGACACCCGGTCTACCTCCATCTTCACCCCTGACGCAGATAACTGGTAACCCAGAAAGGAGACCGACTTCTGGAAAAACAGACATTTCTCTGCCTTGACATATAGGTCATGCTCCAACAGCCTCCTCAATACTCGGCGCACCAGGGCTACATGCTCAGCACGGGTAGGACTATACACCAGAATGTCGTCGATGTACACAACTACTCCCTGTCCCTGCATGTCCCGGAAAATCTCATCGACGAAGGATTGGAAGACTGAGGGAGCATTCATCAACCCATATGGCATGACTAGATACTCGTAGTGTCCGGAAGTCGTGCTAAACGCTGTCTTCCATTCATCGCCCTCTCGAATGCGTACCAAGTTATATGCGCTCCTAAGATCCAATTTTGTAAAGAACCGCGCACCGTGCAGTGACTCCGTCATAGTCGCAATCAGAGGAAGTGGATAGCTGTACTTCACTGTGATCTGATTGAGACCGCGGTAATCAATACACGGGCGCAGACCTCCATCCTTTTTCTTCACAAAAAAGAAACTTGAGGAAGCGGGTGAAACGGAGGCCCGTATGTATCCCTGTCTAAGAGACTCAGAGATGTATGTCTCCATAGCCTTTCTCTCCTCTTGAGACAAGGGATACACATGGCTCCGCGGGAGAGCTGCTCCTGACTGGAGATCTATCGCACAATCCCCCCGTCTATGAGGCGGCAGCTGCGCCGCCCTGGTCTTACTGAACGCCAGTGCCAAATCCTCATACTCGGGGGGAATCTGCAGTGCTGGCATTAGATTCGGACTCTCCACCGAGGTCGCCCCTATGGAAACACCCAGACACCGCCCCTCACATTGAGCAGACCACCCTTTAAGAGCTTTCTCTCGCCACCTAATAATAGGGTCATGAGTCATCAACCAGGGAAGACCCAGCACTACCGGATACGCAGGAGAGTCAATCAGATAGAGCTGAATTCTCTCCTCATGACCCTCCTGCGCCGTCATCTGAATGGGTGCTGTGACCTCCCTAATCAACCCAGACCCTAACGGACGGCTATCTAGGGCATGGACGGGGAAAGGCTTATCCACTGGAAGGAGGGGAATCCCTAACTCTATACAGAACTGGCGATCTACAAAATTCCCAGCTGCGCCTGAATCTACCAGCGCCTTATGCTGGGAACGAGGTGCAACCTGTGGGAAACAAACAGGCAAGGTTAGGTGCACGACAGAAAGCTCTGGGTAAGCAGGGCGCCTACTCACCTGGGGGGACCCCCCAATGCGTGACCTGCCATCTCCCTCACTGGAGGACCCGCCCCAACACCTAGCCGTGGTGTGCCCTCCACGACCACAGTTGGTGCAAGGGCCGGGTCCCCTCGGGCTCCTCCTCCTCCGTTCCCTAGCGCCAGCACCTCCGAGCTCCATAGGGCTCGGCTCGGAGGTGCTGGAGAGTGGAATGGGCGAACCCCCCCCTCCGGGACGCCCACGGGTGGCGAGCAGGGTATCCAGCCGGATGGCCATGTCGACCAGCTGGTCGAACGTCAACGACGTGTCCCTGCACGCCAACTCTCGCTGGACGTCCTCCCGGAGGCTGCAGCGGAAATGGTCGATATGGGCCCGCTCATTCCACCCTGCATCAGCCGCTAGGGTCCGAAACTCTAAGGCAAAGTCCTGGGCGCTCCTCATCCCCTGTCGGAGGTAGAATAGACGTTCCCCCGCCGCCTTCCCTTCCGGTGGATGGTCGAACACAGCACGGAAGCGGCGGGAGAACTCCGCATAGTTCGTGGTAGCGGCGTCCATTCTCCTCCACTCGGCGTTGGCCCACTCCAACGCCTTGCCGGTGAGACAGGAGATGAGGGCTGAGACGCTCTCGTGTCCCGAGGGCGCCGGGTGTACGGTGGCGAGGTAGAGCTCCACCTGCAGCAGGAATCCTTGACACCCGGCAGTGGAGCCGTCGTACGCCCTCGGGAGCGAGAGCCGAATCCCACTAGGTTCCGGAGATGAGACAGGGGGGCTGACCGATGGGGCTGGTTCGGTTCGTGGAGGTGTGGGAACCCCGCTGGTCTCCCATCGGTGCAGAGTATTCATCACCCCCTCCAGGGCGTGACAGACCTGATTGATGCGGTCCTCCTGACCACGAAGACGTTCAGCCATCTCGGCTGTCGGCGTGGTCGCTCCTGCTGATTCCATGATGTGATGCGTGATTCTGTCAGAATGGTGTGTGTAGATGAGTGGAAGGAATCAAGCGCAGGATCCAGGATGACTTCAATCGTCTTTATAGTACGTTCAACACGTGAACAAAATAGTCGCCAACCCAACCGGGTGGCGCAAAACAATTACGCACCAAACACAGTGCGTAAATCACAAGAAAAGCGCACGCAGTGCGAACTCTCGGGACAAGCCAACAACGAGAGAAAATATACCCTAACGAGGCAGTCTGACAATAAACAATCACGCATAACACCTGACCCAAACACACGAACTAAATAAGGGAACAATTAAGACACAAATAAGGGACAGGTGTTATGAACAGACAAAACCAAAAGAACATGAAACATAGAACGGTGGCAGCTAGTACTCCGGAGACGACGACCGCCGAAGCCTGCCCGAACAAGGAAGAGGAGCAGCCTCGGCCGAAACCGTGACACCAATTCACTTATAGCGTATTAAAGTAGTCAAAAGTTGAGTATTTGGTCCCAAACTCGTTGGTTGCATTTGCAGTTTGTTTTGGTTGTGTTTTGAGTTATGTTTTGCCCGATAGTAACTGAATGGTGGATGATGACTGGAGTAATTTTCTGTCTAAGTGAGTAGATAACATGTTTCTAAACACTAAATTAATACACTAAATACACTAATTAAAACACTAAATTAATCCTGATGATGCCTTGATTAAGAAAAATAATGAATGAATCATGAATAATAATGAGTGAGAAAGTTACAGAGGCTACAACAAAACATGCTAACCTCTCACCATTACCAATAACAGAGGGGGTATGATCCTTGTTCCTCTGTAACTTTCTCATTCATCATCATTCACGATTCATTCATGATTATTCATAATCATGGTAGTATCCACACGAATGTAGAAGTGTTCAGAAACATATTCTATTCTTACTGACAATACAAGTGAAGTGACTCCAAAATGACAGGACATTATTCACCATTCAGTTTCTATTGGGAAAAACATCATCCAAAACACAACCAAGACAAACTGCAAATGCATTCAACAAGTTTGTAGAATCACAAGCTTGATGTAATCACTGTGGGTAAGGAATATGGGACCAAATACTAAACTTATGACTACTTTAATACAATATAAGTGAATATGTCCAAATTATTAAGACTTTTTCAAATGGGAGAACTAGATACATTAAGTGCTTTCATTTCTAAACAGTAAAACAGGTATGTATGAATACCCTCAAATAAAAAGTGACATTCTGTACTGTTGCCTAATATGAAACAATTTCAAATCCAAAATGATTGAGCATAGCACCAAATTTAAAACGGTAAACTTCACTGTCCAAACACATATGGTGTGGACTATGTGTGCCTGGTAAACACATGTGGATCTGGTGAACAGTTATCACTTGTTGACCAACTACAGGAATACTGACCTCAGAGTCTCCAGTTTACAGTGGGGATTCCCCAGGACAGCAGAGAGCAGCTTCACTCCTGAATCCTTCAGGTCATTGTTACTCAGGTCCAGCTCTCTCAGGTGTGAGGGGTTTGACTTCAGAGCTGAGACCAGAGAAGCACAGCCTTCCTCTGTGACTAGACAGCCTGACAGCCTGCAAAGAGTCAAATCATATTAAAACCACACTGCAATTCTTTGGTGGTGAAAATAGTGGCAGTATATTTTTTCAACATATTGAGATATATCAATGTCCTGAAACCTGCCATATATATATCATTATTAGAAAAAATCATAATATTGTGTGTAGAGAGAAAAATGTATAGTACGAATATTTGAGTAGACTGACCAGAGCAGTTTAAAAAGCAGTATCAGTCAAAAGACAGACAGTGAGGTATCAGATTTAGATTGTATTGAGAATACAGTCCACACCATATCTATTTTGACAGTGAAGATGACATTTTTCTATACTCCAGCATTTTGGATTTGAGATCAAATGTTTCATATGAGGTGACAGTATATAATGTCACCTTTTATTTGAGGGTATTTTAATACATATCTGTTTCACCGTTTAGAAATGAAAGCACTTTATGTATCTAGTCCCCCATTTGAAGAAGTCAAACGTATTCTGACCAATTCACTTATAGTGTATTAAAGTAGTCAAAAGTTGAGTATTTGGTCCCTAACTCGTTGGTTGCATTTGCAGGTTGTTTTGGTTGTGTTTTGGGTTATGTTTTGCCCAATAGTAACTGAATGGTGGATGATGACTGGAGTAATATTCTGTCTAAGTGAGTAGATAACATGTTTCTAAACATTACTAAATTAATCCTGATGATGACATGATTAAGAAAAACAATGAATGAATCATGAATAATAATGAGTGAGAGAGTTACAGAGGCTACAACAAAACATGCTAACCTCTCACCATTAACCTCAAATAAAAGGTGACATTCTGTAATGTCACCTAATATGAAACTTTTTATCTCAAATCCAAAATGCTGGATCATAGCACCAAATGTAAAACTGTAAACTTCACTGTCCAAATACATATTGTGTGGACTATGTGTGCCTGGTAAACACATGTGGATCTGGTGAACAGTTATCACTTGTTGACCAACTACAGGAATACTGACCTCAGAGTCTCCAGTTTACAGTGGGGATTCCCCAGGACAGCAGAGAGCAGCTTCACTCCTGAATCCTTCAGGTCATTGTTACTCAGATCAAGCTCTCTCAGGTGTGAGGGGTTTGACTTCAGAGCTGAGACCAGAGAAGCACAGCCTTCCTCTGTGACTAGACAGCCTGACAGCCTGCAAAGAGTCAAATCATATTAAAACCACACTGCTATTCTTTGGTGGTCAAAATAGAGTGGCAAAATATTTTTTCAACATATTCAGATATATCAGTGTCCTGACACCTGCCATATCTATTAATAAATAAATTAATGTTTCATTATTAGAAATGATCATATATTGATTGTAGAGAGAAACATGTATAGTACAAATATTTGAGTAGACTGACCAGAGCAGTTTAAAAAGCAGTATCAGTTAAAAGACAGACAGTGAGGTATCAGATTGAGATTGTATTGAGTATACAGTCCACACCATATCTATTTTGACAAAGATAACATTTTAAATGTGGCTCTGTACTCCAGCATTTTGAATTTCAGATGAAATGTTTCATATGAGGTGACAGTATATAATGTCACCTTTTATTTGAGGGTATTTTCATACATATCTGTTTCACCATTTAGAAATGAAAGCACTTTATGTATCTAGTCCCCCATTTGAAAAAGTCATAAGTATTCTGACCAATTCACTTATAATGCATTAAAGTAGTCAAAAGTTGAGTATTTGGTCCCTAACTCGTTGGTTGCATTTGCAGGTTGTTTTGATTGTGTTTTGGGTTATGTTTTGCCCAACAGTAACTGAATGGTGGATGATGACTGGAGTAATTTTCTGTCTAAGTGAGTAGATAACATGTTTCTAAACACTACTAAATTAATCATGATGATGCCATGATTAAGACAAATCATGAATGAATCATGAATAATAATGAGTGAGAAAGTTACAGAGGCTACAACAAAACATGCTAACCTCTCACCATTACCAATAACAGAGGGGGTATGATCCTTGTTCCTCTGTAACTTTCTCATTCATCATCATTCACGATTCATTCATGATTATTCATAATCATGGTAGCATCCACATGAATGTAGAAGTGTTCAGAAACATGCAAGCTTGATGTAATCACTGCAGGCAAATAATATTGGACCAAACACTAAAACTTTTGACTAAATTAATTTGTCCAAATAATTACGACTTTTTCAAATGGGAGAACTATATACATTAAGTGCTTTCATTACTAAACGGTAAAAAATATATGTATGAATACCTCTAACTAAAAGGTGACATTCTGTACTGTTGCCTATAATGAAACATTCAATCTGAAATCCAAAATGATGGAGCATAGCAACAAATGTAAAACTGTAAGCTTCACTGTCCAAACACATATGGTGTGGACTATGTGTGCCTGGTAAACACATGTGGATCTGGTGAACAGTTATCACTTGTTGACCAACTACAGGAATACTGACCTCAGAGTCTCCAGTTTACAGTGGGGATTCCCCAGTCCAGCAGAGAGCAGCTTCACTCCTGAATCCTTCAGGTCATTGTTACTCAGATCCAGCTCTCTCAGGTGTGAGGGGTTTGACTTCAGAGCTGAGACCAGATAATCACAGCCTTCCTCTGTGAATAGACAGCCTGACAGCCTGCAAGAGTAAAATCATATTAAAACCACACTGCTATTCTTTGGTGGTGAAAATATATTTTTAAAACATTTTCAGATACATCAGAGTTCTGAAACCTGCCATATCTATTCATATATGTATATATACACTATCAGTCAAAAGTTTGAACACACCTACTCATTCACATTTGTAAAAAAACAAAAAACTAATTTTTACATTGTGGAATAATAGTGAAGACATTAAAACTATGAAATAACACATATGGAATCATGTAGTAACCAAAGAAGTGTTAAACAAATTAAAATATTTGTTATATTTGAGATTCTTCAAATAGCCACCCTTTGCCTTGATGACAGCTTTGCACACTCTTGGCATTCTCTCAACCAGCTTCATGAGGTAGTCACCTGGAATGCATTTCAATTAACTGGTGTGCCTTCTTAAAAGTTGATTTGTGGAATCTCTTTCCTTCTCAATGTGGTTGAACCAATCAGTTGTGCTGTGACAAGGTAGGGGGGTATACAGAAGATAGCCCTATTTGGTAAAAGACCAAGTCCATATTATGGCAAGAACAGCTCAAATAAGCAAGAAGAAGAGACCTGCTTGAGCCAAAAAACATGAGCAATGAACATTACACTGGTGAACATTTGTCCTTTGGTCTAGAGTCCAAATTTGAGATTTTTGGTTCCAACCGCCGTGTCTTTGTGAGAAGCGGTGTGGGTGAACGGATGAACTCCGCATGTGTAGTTCCCACCGTAAAGCATGGAGGAGGAGGTGTTATGGTGTGGGGGTGCTTTGCTGGTGACACTGTCTGTGATTTATTTAGAATTTAACCACACTTAACCAGCATGGCTACCACAGCATTCTGAAGCGTCACGCCATCCCATCTGGTTTAAGCTTAGTGGGACTATCATTTGTTTTTTAACAGGACAATGACTCAACACACCTCTATTTGACCAAGAAGGAGAGTGATTGAGTGCTGCATCAGATGACCTGGCCTCCACAATCACCCAACCTCAACCCAATTGAGATGGTTTGGGATGAGTTGGATCGCAGAGTGAAGGAAAAGCAGCCAACAAGTGCTCAGCATATGTGGGAACTCCTTCAAGACTGTTGGAAAAGCATTCCAGGTGAAGCTGGTTGAGAAAATGCCAAGAGTGTGCAAAGCTGTCATCAAGGCAAAGGGTGGCTATTTGAAGATTTTCAAATATAAAATATATTTTCATTTGTTTAACACTTTTTTGGCTACTACATGATTCCATATGTGATATGTCATAGTTTTGATGTCTTCACTATTATTCTACACTGTAAAAAATAGTAAAAATAAAGAAAAACTCTTGAATGAGTAGGTGTGTCCAAATTTTTGACTGGTACTGTATATAAATGAATGAATTTATCATTATTAACAGTAGATAACATGTTTCTAAACACTACTAAATTAATCTTTGTGTGTGTGTGTGTGTGTCCAGTATGTGTGTGTGTCCAGTGTGTGTTTGTGTGTGTGTCCAGTGTGTGTGTGTGTGTGTTGTCCAATGAGTGTGTCCAGTGTGTGTATGTGTGTGTGTCCAGGTTGTGTGTCTAGTGTGTGTGTGTCCATTGTGTGTGTGTATAGTATGTGTGTCCTGTGTGTGTGTGTGTGTCCAGTGTGTGTCCAGTGTATGTGTGTTCATTGAGTGATACAGGAATACTGACCTCAGAGTCTCCAGTTTACAGTGGGGATTCCCCAGTCCAGCAGAGAGCAGCTTCACTCCTGAATCCTTCAGGTCATTGTTACTCAGGTCCAGCTCTCTCAGGTGAGAGGGGTTTGACCTCAGAGCTGAGACCAGAGAAGCACAGCCTTCCTCTGTGACTAGACAGCCTGACAGCCTGACAAAGAGATCATCATGATTTCACAAACTGTTAATTTAACACCAGTAGTGTAGTAGGACAATGGCAGATGCATTTGGTTTATTCTCTTAAACAACATATAGATTCATCTTCCGTCTCCTAGAATTGTATGGTCATATTGTTATACTAATGTGAACATCAATGCAGTGATTCAATATGTTTTTCAATAATACATATTTTTCTCTAAACTGAATATTTCTTCCTGATGATTAGTACTTAAATGTCATTTTATGTACTCACAGAGCAGATCTGGAGGCTTTGACCACTGGCAGCAGCCTCAGAAGACCTTCCTCTGATCTGGAGTATTTCTTCAGGTCAAACACATCCAGCTCCTTTTCTGAAGTCAGCAACACAAAGACCAGAGCTGACCACTGTGCAGGTGACAGTTTGGCTTTTGACAGACTTCCTGATCTCAGGTATCTTTGGATCTCCTCCACTAGAGAATGGTCATTCAGTTCATTCAGACAGTGGAACAGATTGATGCACCTCTCTGGAGAGGGATTCTCCCTAATCTTCTCCTTGATGTACTTGACTGTTTCTTCATGGCTCTGTAAGCTGCTTCTTGTCTTTGTCAGTAGACCTCGTAAGTGCTTCTGATTGGACTCCAGTGAGAGGCCCAGAAGGAAGCGGAGGAACAGGTCCAGGTTTCCTGTCACACTTTGTAAGGCTTTATCCACAGCACTCTTGTAGACAGTAACTTTACGCTTGTGTCTGATCCTCACAGAAAGGTTATTGGACATTGATTGAGATTTTTCCATTAGATTGTCATTGTTGTTGATGAATGAGAGGAACACATATACAGCAGCCAGAAACTCCTGAATGCTCAGATGCACGAAGCAGTACACCTTGTCCTGGTACAGCCCACATTCCTCTTTAAAGAGCTGTGTGCACAATCCTGAGTACACTGAGGCTTCATTGACATCAATGCCAGCCTCTTTCAGATCTTCTTCATAGAAAATCAGATTGCCCTTCACGAGCTGTTGAAAAGCCAGTTTTCCCAGTGACAGAATGCTCTCTTTATTCCAGTGTGGACCTGTCTCTTCTTTCCCAAGATACTTTTCATTCTTCTGTTTGGTATGAAACACAACAAGGTGTATGAACATCTCAGTCAGAGTCTTGGGCATCTCTTCTGTCTTGTCTGTACTCAACATGTGTTCAAGGACTGTTGCAGAAATCCAACAGAAGACTGGAATGTGGCACATGATGTGGAGGCTCCTTGATGTCTTTATGTGTGAGATGATTCTGCTGGCCAGGTCCTCATCACTGAATCTCTTTCTGAAGTACTCCTCCTTCTGTGGGTCATTGAACCCTCGTACCTCTGTCACCTGGTCAACACACACTGAATGGATCTTATTGGCTGCTGCAGGTCGAGTAGTTATCCAGAGGAGAGCAGAGGGAAGCAGATTTCCCTTGATGAGATTTGTCAGCAGAACATCCACTGAGGTTGACTTTGTGACGTCACAACAGATCTTGTTCTTCTGGAAGTCTAGGGGCAGTCGGCACTCATCCAGACCATCAAAGATGAACAGAACTTTGTACTTATCGTAGTTGGAGATTCTTGATTCTTTGGTTTCCACTGAGAAGCGATTGAGAAGTTCAATCAAAGTGTGTTTTTCCCCTTTCATCAAATTCAGCTCCCGAAAAGGGAATGAAAATACAAATTGAACATCCTGATTTGCTGTTCCTTCAGCCCAGTCCAGAATGAACTTCTGCACAGAGACTGTTTTTCCAATGCCAGCGACTCCCTTTGTCAGCACAGTTCTGATACGTTTGTCTTGTCCAGCTAAAGGTTTGAAGATGTCGTTACATTTGATTGCAGTCTCTGGTCTTGCTTGTTTCTTGATTGTTGTCTCAATCTGTTTCAGCTCATGTTCATTATTGACCTCTCCTGTTCCACCCTCTGTGATGTAGAGCTCTGTGTAGATCTTATTGAGAAGTGTTGGGTTTCCTTGTTTAGCGATCCCCTCAAATACACATTGAAACTTCTTCTTTAGATTAGATTTGAGTTCACGTTGGCAAATCACAGCAAGCTCATCTGAATAAAGAAATAACACAGAGGATATTAATATTACATCTGATTTAATGCCTACAGGATTGTATTACTGTGTTATAAAGTGTAATTTATAATAATTTATTCTCTCAACTGTCTGTATAAATGTGTAAATGTTTTCATAATGCATTACACACTGGTGTGACGGATTTATATCATTATTGGTATTACTGATGGTATCATTAATGTTGTCGATCTCTCTCTCTGTCTCTGTCTCTTTCTGTCTCTCCTCTTCTCTGTCTAAATTAATCACCACAACACATCCCTGCTGCTACTTGATGAGGTCACTAGGTGTTGTGTTAAGGCTGCTAGAATATCATTGAGTTACATAGCTACTTTAGCTGTACTTTAGCTACAGCTTTTAAATGTTCTAAAACAGCATTCAACACGAGGCAGACAGCTCTTACTTTTCTCCAGTGTGTCAGCAAGCTCCTTCTGGTTCATTTTCCTCAGGACGTGCAGTGTGATCTTCAGAGCCCCCTCTCTGGCACTGCTCTCCTGCTTGTCATCTTCAGCATCCACCACTTCCTTATCCTGCTTCTGACTCTCAAAGCCTTCTGGGAGTTCTGGAGTAAGAATCCTCTTGAACATCTTCAGCTCGTTCTTCACAAATGTCATAATATTCTCTTCAAGCAACTGAAATAAATCAAGTAAATAAGTTAAGCAAGAGACTAAATGCTTTCTCATTAACACATTAATGAATGATTGACAGATCAACTTTACTTGAGGTAAACAAAAACAAATGTACATAACAGGACCACATACACTGAATATGGAGGCCAGGTCTGTTTGATGACTCTGGGAAGACTGACCACTGAGAATCTCTGACTCTGATCTCTCCTGTTGGTTTCTGTGGACAAAACATGAGATTACATTTCCTCCTCCAGGGAGTGCACACACACACACACACACACACACACACACACACACACACACACACACACACACACAAACACACACACACACAGGGAATGTTGTTTTGGTTTAATATTGTTTCAGGACTATGAAAAAAGGATTAGCCTATGGATTATCAAAACAACAAAAATAAATGGGAAAATGTGAGAGGAGAAATGACTAGAGACAGTGTTGTTTAACTCACTGACCATGACCCATGAGTTCTTCTTACCTTTGTTCAGTAGAAAAGGCTCCCTTTCTAAACATTATAGGACGACCCATAGACCGGTCACTCTTCATGGACACACAGCTGGGTACAGGGGAGGCTGGTCTCTCCTGCTTGATTGGGCTTCAACACAACAGAGACAAACATTATGTCTCTCATCTACTCTGAGCTCAGATGGGGAAACATAAGAAGAGTTTCATTACAAAACGCTATATATCAATTTTCAGAAATGTTCCTAAAATAGCTTTAATTGTTCTAAGAAATTATGAAAGAGATTGGTGTGTTTTTTCAATAGCTAATCATGGTATGCGATGGTTCAATGACAGCCATGTATTTGTTTAAAATCTATCACTTGATGGTTTCATTTCAGAGAGACAAATAATCATGTTTTATACACAATGCTACATATCTGCCTCACTCTCAGAGAAATAAGTAGTACTGCTAGGTTTTACACAGTAATAATATATATCTGCCTCACTCAGAGAAATAAGTAGTACTGCTAGGTTTTACACAGTAATAAATATATATATATGCCTCACTCTCAGAGAAATAAGTAGCACTGCTAGGTTTTACACAGTCAAATGTGACCGACCGACTCGATTCGGTCTCATGTAGCAACATTTGAAACTGTGTTTTTTACATTGGATAAAAGTAGAGACTCAGCTAGAAAAAGGTATATCATACACTACAGTTGAGGAACAATGGGAAAGTAATTCTGCTTTGAAAGATGATAAACTTGTAACCTCACTTTTGAGATAGTGGCCTTTGAATGTTTTGGTTCACCTACTGGAGAGCTCTTCTTTATCTACAGTGTTATTACTTTGGCAGATAATGTCACCCATCTAAATAAATCGTAAAAAAAAATATATACATATATAGTTAACTAAATGTCTTGTGTTTTTGGTTTATGTCAGTTTCATTGTTTGTTATGCTATACATTTTTATTTTATGGTTGTAAGTGGTAAAATGAACTAGAAAATGTCATATTTTGTAATTCTGAGTAATTACTACTAGTAAGGATATACTTTATTCAGATGAATGAACTAATTTAGTCACCTCTGGTCGAGAAAAACGTATTTTCCTAGTACATCCATAGTCAAATTCATCAACCAGCAGCAAGCCACGCTGCCTTCTCGCGCAAGCGAGGGGCATGTTGAGGTAAATTTGCTAACCGTGAGGGTTGCATGATGTAATTTATTGGCGGGCTGGAAGACGCACTCTGTTCTTTTCTATTCCGAGGTTGTTTAATCGCAATATTAGATATTAAGATTATATTTTTAAATAGTGCATTTATACTAGGGTTGAGGTTAGCACATCTGACTAGTGATTATTTACCCGGGGTTCAACACCTGCTATAGTCACTATTTAATTGCTTTTCAAAAAACAACACAGGCCTAATACGAGATATATAGCTAACTAAAGTAATGAGTGACCATTTTAGAAAATCATGGAACATATAGTCTTTGGTTGCATGCTATTGTATGTCAATCATATTGCTGCTTGCAGCCTATAACTGATGCTTCGTGGTCTTATGCTGCCATCTATTATAAATATTTAACAATTAAAAGTGATGAATTCACGTACAGACATTGGTGAGGCAGCTGAGAAATAAAGTGTATTTTTCTTGTTAATTCCTTAGATCAGTCTCAAACCTGCCCCACCTATCCCACGCCAAGTGCTGGACTTTCACATAGAGGTGACTAGGTCACCCAGTTCAAACCACATTTATAAAACTAATGTCTTGTTTATCAAGTGTTCTGTCTTGCAATAATAAATATCATAAAATAACTAATGACAAAAAAACAAACAGCAAAACGCTTAGACAGGTTTTGATTAACAAAATAATCAAAATGCTATTTCGTACTATAATTGTATTTACTAAGATAATATTATTATGTCATGCAATAAAATGCAAATGAATTACTTAAAATCATACAAAGTGATTTTCTGGATTTTTGTTTTAGATTCCGTCTCTCACAGTTGAAGTGTACCTATGATCAAAATTACAGACCTCTACATGCTTTGTAAGTAGGAAAACCTGCAAAATTGGCAGTGTATCAAATACTTGTTCTCCCCACTGTACGTATGGTTAGAGTTTCTGTATAGCACTTTGTGACATCTGCTGATGTAAAAAGGGCTTTATAAATACAGTTGATTGATTGATAGGTTTTGGGGTTTCAAGGCAAAAAACAGTATGGGTTTATATCTCTCTTGCGCCGCCCTGTGGCCGTCTGTGGGTACTAAATACCTCATTAATGACACCTGCTAGGCTCATAATCTGAGGTAGCAACTGTATCAGATCTACAAATCAATTAGCTAGACCACCCGATTAGACAACAATCACCCCATTATATCCATTTGTTTCGCAACTCAGTGAACCTGCGCAGCATTCGCTCAATTCGATGCCTAAGAACGAAGATTCCGATGCTTATCAAATTACCCAGCAGCCATTTAGAAACAACAAGTCGTCAATAAAAATTGTTATTTTTAAATGTTGTTTAGGACTATGAAAATGGAAAAAGTTTTATCCTATGGATTATGAAAACAACTAAAATAAATGGGAAAATGGGAGAGGAGAAATGACTAGAGACAGTGTTGTTTAACTCACTGACCATGACCCATGAGTTCTTCTTACCTTTGTTCAGTAGAAAAGGCTCCCTTTCTAAACATTATAGGACGACCCATAGACTGGTCACTCTTCATGGACACACAGCTGGGTACAGGGGAGGCTGGTCTCTCCTGCTTGATTGGGCTTCAACAAAACAGAGACAAACATTATGTCTCTCATCTACTCTGAGCTCAGATGGGGAAACATAAGAAGAGTTTCATTACAAAACGCTATATATCAATTTTCAGAAATGTTCCTAAATGAGCTTTTATTGTTTTAAGAAATTATGAAAGAGATTGGTGTGTTTTTTCAGTAGCTAATCATGGTATGCGATGGTTCAATGACAGCCATGTATTTGTTTAAAATCTATCACTTGATGGTTTCATTTCAGAGAGACAAATAATCATGTTTTTTGCACAATGCTATAAACTGCCTCACTCTCAGAGAAATAAGTAGTACTGCTAGGTTTTACACAGTAATAATATATCTGCCTCACTCAGAGAAATAAGTAGCACTGCTAGGTTTTACACCGTCAAATGTGACCGACCGACTCGATTCGGTCTCATGTAGCAACATTTGAAACTGTGTTTTTTACATTGGATAAAAGTAGAGACTCAGCTAGAAAAAGGTATATCATACACTACAGTTGAGGAACAATGGGAAAGTAATTCTGCTTTGAAAGATGATAAACTTGTAACCTCACTTTTGAGATAGTGGCCTTTGAATGTTTTGGTTCACCTACTGGAGAGCTCTTCTTTATCTACAGTGGTATTACTTTGGCAGATAATGTCACCCATCTAAATAAATCGTAAAAAAAAATATATACATATATAGTTAACTAAATGTCTTGTGTTTTTGGTTTATGTTAGTTTCATTGTTTGTTATGCTATAAATTGTTATTTTATGGTTGTAAGTGGTAAAATGAACTAGAAAATGTCATATTTTGTAATTCTGAGTAATTACTACTAGTAAGGATTTACTATATTCAGATGAATGAACTAATTTAGTCACCTCTGGTCGAGAAAAACGTATTTTCCTAGTACATCCATAGTCAAATTCATCAACCAGCAGCAAGCCACTCTGCCTTCTCGCGCAAGCGAGGGGCATGTTGAGGTAAATTTGCTAACCGTGAGGGTTGCATGATGTAATTTATTGGCGGGCTGGAAGACGCACTCTGTTCTTTTCTATTCCGAGGTTGTTTAATCGCAATATTAGATATTAAGATGATATTTTTAAATAGTGCATGTATACTAGGGTTGACGTTGGAGCATCTGACTAGTGATTATTTACCCGGGGTTCAACACCTGCTATAGTCACTATTTAATTGCTTTTCCAAAAGCAACACAGGCCTATTACGAGATATATAGCTAACTAAAGTAATGAGTGACCATTTTAGAAAATCATGGAACATATAGTCTTTGGTTGCATGCTATTTTATGTCAATCATATTGCTGCTTGCAGCCTATAACTGATGCTTCGTGGTCTTATGCTGCCATCTATTGGAAATATTTAACAATTAAAAGTGATGAATTCACGTACAGACATTGGTGAGGCAGCTGAGAAATAAAGTGTATTTTTCTTGATAATTCATTAGATCAGTCTCAAACCTGCCCCACCTATCCCACACCAATTGCTGGACTTTCACATAGAGGTTACTAGATCACCCAGTTCAAACCACATTTGAAAAATATAACTAATGTGGCTTGTTTATCAAGCGTTCTGTCTTGCAATAATAAATATCATAAAATAACAAATGACATAAAAAAAACAGCAAAACGCTTAGACAGGTTTTGATTAACAAAATAATCAAAATGCTATTTCGTACTATAATTGTATTTACTAAGATAATATTATTATGTCATGCAATAAACTGCAAATTAATTACTTAAAAATCATACAACGTGATTTTCTGGATTTTTGTTTTAGATTCCGTCTCTCACAGTTGAAGTGTACCTATGATAAAAATTACAGACCTCTACATGCTTTGTAAGTAGGAAAACCTGCAAAATTGGCAGTGTATCAAATACTTGTTCTCCCCACTGTACGTATGGTTAGAGTTTCTGTATAGCACTTTGTGACATCTGCTGATGTAAAAAGGGCTTTATAAATACATTTGATTGATTGATAGGTTTTGGGGTTTTAAGGCAAAAAACAGTATGGGTTTATATCTCTCTTGCGCCGCCCTGTGGCCGTCTGTGGGTACTAAATACCTCATTAATGACACCTGCTAGGCTCATAATCTGAGGTAGCAACTGTATCAGATCTACAAATCAATTAGCTAGACCACCCGATTAGACAACAATCACCCCATTATATCCATTTGTTTCGCAACTCAGTGAACCTGCGCAGCATTCGCTCAATTCGATGCCTAAGAACGAAGATTCCGATGCATATCAAATTACCCAGCAGCCATTTAGAAACAACAAGTCGTCAATAAAAATTGTTATTTTTAAATGTTGTTTAGGACTATGAAAATGGAAAAAGTTTTATCCTATGGATTATGAAAACAACTAAAATAAATGGGAAAATGGGAGAGGAGAAATGACTAGAGACAGTGTTGTTTAACTCACTGACCATGACCCATGAGTTCTTCTTACCTTTGTTCTGTAGAAAAGGCTCCCTTTCTAAACATTATAGGACGACCCATAGACTGGTCACTCTTCATGGACACACAGCTGGGTACAGGGGAGGCTGGTCTCTCCTGCTTGATTGGGCTTCAACAAAACAGAGACAAACATTATGTCTCTCATCTACTCTGAGCTCAGATGGTGAAACATAAGAAGAGTTTCATTACAAAACGCTATATATCAATTTTCAGAAATGTTCCTAAATGAGCTTTTATTGTTTTAAGAAATTATGAAAGAGATTGGTGTGTTTTTTCAGTAGCTAATCATGGTATGCGATGGTTCAATGACAGCCATGTATTTGTTTAAAATCTATCACTTGATAGTTTCATTTCAGAGAGACAAATAATCATGTTTTTTGCACATTGCTATAAACTGCCTCACTCTCAGAGAAATAAGTAGTACTGCTAGGTTTTACACAGTAATAATATATCTGCCTCACTCAGAGAAATAAGTAGTACTGCTAGGTTTTACACCGTCAAATGTGACCGACCGACTCGATTCGGTCTCATGTAGCAACATTTGAAATTGTGTTTTTTACATTGGATAAAAGTAGAGACTCAGCTAGAAAAAGGTATATCATACACTTCAGTTGAGGAACAATGGGAAAGTAATTCTGCTTTGAAAGATGATAAACTTTTAACCTCACTTTTGAGATAGTGGCCTTTGAATGTTTTGGTTCACCTACTGGAGAGCTCTTCTTTATCTACAGTGGTATTACTTTGGCAGATAATGTCACCCATCTAAATAAATAGTTTAAAAAATATATATACATATATAGTTAACTAAATGTCTTGTGTTTTTGGTTTATGTTAGTTTCATTGTTTGTTATGATATAAATTGTTATTTTATGGTTGTAAGTGGTAAAATGAACTAGAAAATGTCATATTTTGTAATTCTGAGTAATTACTACTAGTAAGGATATACTATATTCAGATGAATGAACTAATTTAGTCACCTCTGGTCGAGAAAAACGTATTTTCCTAGTACATCCATAGTCAAATTCATCAACCAGCAGCAAGCCACTCTGCCTTCTCGCGCTTGCGAGGGGCATGTTGAGGTAAATTTGCTAACCATGAGGCTTGCATGATGTAATTTATTGGCGGGCTGGAAGACGCACTCTGTTCTTTTATATTCCGAGGTTGTTTAATCGCAATATTAGATATTAAGATGATATTTTTAAATAGTGCATTTATACTAGGGTTGAGGTTAGCACATCTGACTAGTGATTATTTACCCAGGGGTTCAACACCTGCTATAGTCACTATTTAATTGCTTTTCCAAAAGCAACACAGGCCTAATACGAGATATATAGCTAACTAAAGTAATGAGTGACCATTTTAGAAAATCATGGAACATATAGTCTTTGGTTGCATGCTATTTTATGTCAATCATATTGCTGCTTGCAGCCTATAACTGATGCTTCGTGGTCTTATGCTGCCATCTATTGGAAATATTTAACAATTAAAAGTGATGAATTCACGTACAGACATTGGTGAGGCAGCTGAGAAATAAAGTGTATTTTGCTTGTTAATTCATTAGATCAGTCTCAAACCTGCCCCACCTATCCCACGCCAATTGCTGGACTTTCACATAGAGGTTACTAGATCACCCAGTTCAAACCACATTTGAAAAATATAACTAATGTGGCTTGTTTATCAAGCGTTCTGTCTTGCAATAATAAATATCATAAAATAACAAATGACAACAAAAAAAAACAGCAAAATGCTTAGACAGGTTTTGATTAACAAAATAATCAAAATGCTATTTCGTACTATAATTGTATTTACTAAGATAATAGTATTATGTCATGCAATAAACTGCAAATTAATTACTTAAAAATCATACAATGTGATTATCTGGATTTTTGTTTTAGATTCCGTCTCTCACAGTTGAAGTGTACCTATGATATAAATTATAGACCTCTACATGCTTTGTAAGTAGGAAAACCTGCGTGCGACCCACGTGGAGTTCCAGGTCTCCGGCAGCCTCTGGAACTGCCGTTCTGCGGCCAACAAGGCAGAGTTCATCTCAGTCTATGCTACCCTTCATTCCCTCGACTTCTTGGCGCTGACGGAAACATGGATTTTCCACTGAAAACACTGCTACTCCTACTGCTCTCTCCTGGTCTGACCATGTGTTCTCGCATACCCCGAGAGCATCTGGTCAGCGGGGTGGTGGCACAGGAATCCTCATCTCTCCCAAGTTGACATTCTCTCTTTTTCACCCTGACCTATCTGTCTATCTCCTCATTTGAATTCCATGCTGTCACAGTCACTAGCCCATTCAAGCTTAACATCCTTATCATTTATTGCCCTCCAGGTTCCCTTGGAGAGTTAATCAATGAGCTTGACGCCTTGATAAGTTCCTTTCCTGAGGATGGCTCACCCCTCACAGTTCTGGGGGACTTTAACCTCCCTACGTCTACCTTTGACTCATTTCTCTCTGCCTCCTTCTTTCCACTCCTCTCCTCTTTTGACCTCACCCTCTCACCGTCCCCCCTACTCACAAGGCAGGCAATACGCTTGACCTCATCTTTACTAGATGCTGTTCTTCTACTAATCTCACTGCAACTCCCCTCCATGTCTCCAACCACTACTTTGTATCCTTTTCTCTCTCGCTCTCCTCCAACACTACTCACTCTGCCTCTACTCAGATGGTAATGCGCCGTCGCAACCTTCGCTCTCTCTCTCCCGCTACTCTCTCCTCTTCCAGCCTATCATCTCTTCCCTCTGCTCAACCCTTCTCCCTCCAATCTCCTGATTCTGCCTCCTCAACCCTCCTCTCCTCCCTTTCTGCATCCTTTGACTCTCTATGTCCCCTATCCTCCTGGCCGGATCGGTCCTCCCCTCCTGCTCCGTGGCTTGACGACTCATTGCGAGCTCACAGAACAAGGCTCCTGGCAGCCAAGTGGAAATGGAGGAAAACTAGACTCCCTGCGGACCTGGCATCTTTTCACTCCCTCCTCTCTACATTTTCTTCCTCTGTTTTTGCTGCTAAAGCCACTTTCTACTACTCTAAATTCCAAGCATCTGCCTCTAACCCTAGGAAGCTCTTTGCCACCTTCTCCTCCCTGCTGAATCCTCCTCCCCCTTCCTGATCCAAACCAGTCAGGTTTCAAGACTGGTCATTCAACTGAGACTGCTCTTCTCTGTGTCACGGAGGCTCTCCGCACTGCTAAAGCTAACTCTCTCTCCTCTGCTCTTGTCCTTCTAGACCTGTCTGCTGCCATTGATACTGTGAACCATCAGATCCTCCTCTCCACCCTCTCCGAGTTGGGCATCTCCGGCGCGGCTCACTCCTGGATTGCGTCCTACCTGACAGGTCGCTCCTACCAAGTGGCATGGCGAGAATCTGTCTCATCACCACATGCTCTCACCACTGGTGTCCCCCAGGGCTCAGTTAAGGCCCTTTCCTATTCTCGCTATACACCAAGTCACTTGGCTCTGTCATATCCTCACATGGCCTCTCCTATCATTGCTATGCAGACGACACACAACTAATCTTCTATTTTCCCCCTTCTGATAACCAGGTGGCGAATCGCATCTCTGCATGTCTGGCAGACATATCAGTGTGGATGACGGATCACCACCTCAAACTGAACCTCGGCAAGACAGAGCTGCTCTTCCTCCCGGGGAAGGACTGCCCATTCCATGATCTCGCCATCACAGTTGACAACTCTGTTGTGTCCTCCTCCCAGAGTGCAAAGAGCCTTGGCGTGACCCTGAACAACACCCTGTCGTTCTCCGCTAACATCAAGGTGGTGACCCGATCCTGTAGGTTCATGCTCTACAACATTCGGAGAGTACGACCATGCCTTACACAGGAAGCGGCACAAGTCCTAATCCAGGCACTTGTCATCTCCCGTCTGGATTACTACAACTCGCTGTTGGCTGGGCTCCCTGCCTGTGCCATTAAACCCCTACAACTCATCTAGAATGCCGCAGCCCGTCTGGTGTTCAACCTTCCCAAGTTCTCTCACGTCACCCCACTCCTCCGCACACTCCACTGGCTTCCAGTTGAAGCTCGCATCTGCTACAAGACCATGGTGCTTGCCTACGGAGCTGTGAGGGGAACGGCACCTCCGTACCTTCAGGCTCTGATCAGTCCCTACACCCAAACGAGGAAATTGCGTTCATCCACCTCTGGCCTGCTGGCCCCCCTACTTCTGCGGAAGCACAGTTCCCGCTCAGCCCAGTCAAAACTGTTCGCTGCTCTGGCACCCCAATGGTGGAACAAGCTCCCTCACAACGCCAGGACAGCGGAGTCACTCACCACATTCTGGAGACACTTGAAACCCCACCTCTTTAAGGAATACCTGGGATTGGATAAAGTAATCCTTTACCCCCCCCCCCCTTACCCCCACCCCCCCCCAAAAAAAAATAATAATAACATATTGTAAAGTGGTTGTCCCACTGGCTATAAGGTGAATGCACCAATTTGTAAGTCGCTCTGGATAAGAGCGTCTGCTAAATGACGTAAATGTAAATGTAAATGTAATGACCAGAAACTGTTTAATGTTTGATGGCTATCCGCCAGCCATCGGTAGCAAAATGGGTGACCACAACGTGTACACAGGTGAGTGAGTGAGCTACACTCATACTGTCACTGACCATTACGCAAAAAAAGCAAATTGAACAATAAACTTCGGTGTCTCAACACTGTAACGAACTCCGTCGTTATTCCCCAAGATCACCTCAGCCCACTCTGCGCGTAAACTGGACAATATGCTTGGCGCCAAACCGTACGTGGACGCGGACAGTTCTGTACGAGGACGCAGACAGTTCCAGAACGCAGACATGAGCAGAGCAACACAATAAACTAAAAGCAGTCTTTACAGTGGGTTACATTAGTAAAATTAATTTGTTATCATTATTATTATCATTATTATTACGTAAAACAAAATTATTACTTTTTTTAAACAATATTTTGAGATCTGGGTTAACAGAAGGTGTCTTGATAATAGGAAAATGCACAGAGTCAGTGGTTCCTGCGCCACATGTAATTGCTTTGGAGTAGTTAAAATAATGTTTTGATTTTTCTATATGATCAATCCATAAATAATATAGACCTACATGCAACAGTATGTCTTCCACTTTTGACAATGATTTCTGTATAATAATTATGTATAATAAGTGTTGGTGATTCAATAGTCTAGTTAATCATTACATGACATTTAACACACCATCTATGTTTTGCTCAGTCTGGCTTGTGGCTGCTGCTGATGACAACTACATGAATGTTGTTCTTCTACATCATAATAATGATGTCTGCATAGCATTTTGTCTCAATTTTGGCAGATTAACTCTTGCTTATTTCTGAATATTAACTCAGGTTTTCGCCCAGCGGCAAATGAGTTGGAGCTGTGGCAGGAGTTGGACCTATGGCAGAAAGGTGTCCGGTTTGAATCCCGGGCTAGGCGCTGGAAAAAACGGGCAGAATTGATCTGACCACTGGAGGGCTGCTGGTTTCACATCCTCAAAACATTCACCTTTCGTTGGGCCCTTGAGCAAGGCTCTTAACCCCACAACATGCTCTCCATCCAGGGGAACTGCACTGCAGCTTGAACCTGTGCTGGTCTCAACTGTATGTGTGAGGTCTGCTGTTTGGGGGGGTTAAGAACGGAGCAGACGACACACTTTTGTTGTTTGCTGTAACTAATGGACAAAGTTGTATTGTATTGTAATGTATTGTATTGTAAAGAAGTCAGCCAGAGTTGACGTGTGTGTTTGCATATAACCAAGATCAATTCTACCCCCCACCCATACAATACTTTTACACAGTAATTATAATTTTTCCCAGACATCTATAGACAGCCTATAGGGAGGAGGTCAGAGACCTGGCCGTGTGGTGCCAGGACAACAACCTCTCCCTCAACGTGAGCAAGACAAAGGAGATGATTGTGGACTACAGGAAAAATAAGAGGACTGAGCACGCCCCCATTCTCATCAACGGGGTTGTAGTGGAACAGGTTGAGAGCTTCAAGTTCCTTGGTGTCCACATCACCAACGAACTATCATGGTCCAAACACACCAAGACAGTCGTGAAGAGGGCACGACAAAGCCTATTCCCCCTCAGGAGACTGAAAAGATTTGGCATGGGTCCTCAGATCCTCAAAAAATTCTACAGCTGCACCATCGAGAGCATCCTGATTGGTTGCATCACCACCTGGTATGGCAACTGCTTGGCCTCCGACCGCAAGGCACTACAGAGGGTAGTGCGTACGGCCCAGTACATCACTGGGGCCAAGCTTCCTGCCATCCAGGACCTCTATACCAGGCGGTGTCAGAGGAAGGCCCTCAAAATTGTCAAAGACTCCAGCCACCCTAGTCATAGACTGTTCTCTCTGCTACCGCACGGCAAGCGGTACCGGAGTGCCAAGTCTAGGTCCAAAAGACTTCTCAACAGCTTCTACCCCCAAGCCATAAGACTCCTGAACAGCTAATCATGGCTACCCTGACTATTTGCACTGCCCCCCCACCCCATCCTTTTTACGCTGCTGCTACTCTGTTAATTATTTATGCATAGTCACTTTAACTCTACCCACATGTACATATTACCTCAACTACCTCAACTAGCCGGTGCCCCCGCACATTGACTCTGCACCGGTACCCCCATGTATATATAGCCTCCCTACTGTTATTTTTTTTTACTTCTGCTCTTTTTTTTTCTCAACACTTTTTTTGTTGTTGTTTTATTTTTACTTTTTTTGTTAAAAATAAATGCACTGTTGGTTAAGGGCTGTAAGTAAGCATTTCACTGTAATGCCTGCACCTGTTGTATTCGGCGCATGTGACCAATAACATTTGATTTGATTTGATTTGATTTGATTTACTAATCAATAATTAATAATGTAATTACTTTTTAATATATATAATTATTATTATTATTATTATTATTATTATTATTATTATTATTATTATTACTTATACACATGACATTTTGGATAGATAGTACTCAGACATCTATAGTGTTTACAGTAATGACTATTACCGATCATGATCTTTTTTCTTCCCACCCCTCTGCTACTCTCAGCCCCGCCCACCTATCTCCGTAGAACATCCTCTTTTGATTTCCACCTGCCATATTTTTTCAACTGTGCTGTGATGTCATACATGCATTTTTAACCTTTCTAGTGTTGGAAATTTGTCTCTTATATTTTAGATGTGATGCCTAGCTTAGAAAGAATACATGAATGATTAAACATAATAGGTTTGTGCTGTACTGATATAGATTGGTCAACATAACAAGCTGTGATTAATGTGAGGAACTATTAGGGGGTAGGCCGAGACAGACTTGTGTCTCACATACACACACTGCCTCTTTGTTAAACCGCTCAAGGACATGTGTACTGCAAAAGTGCTGAATCTCTGGAAAAGTTGCAAAACAACTAAACACCTGGCAACAGTGAAGCGCCAAGGACCTGGGACCAGCCGGTGCGCCAACGATAGGCTGAGTAAGTCTAAACCACACTCAGTCTCTACTCTGATAGGCCAGCAGGGAGCAGGAACTATCTCTGTCAGATTATTTAAAGAAGAACTTAGAATGATGGCTCAGTTCTCTGTCTGCCCTGCGTGGTATTTCAGTGGACCCGTATATACGAACATCATATTTACCATTGAAGTGTTTTGCATTAATTAAAATACTAGTCTATTTTAGAAGACGTGTTGACCTCTTTTGTTCCAATACCAGATTTGAATTGACGCAACTTATCACTAGTCGCATAGTATCCACAGACTGTAAGTTAAAGGTCAATATTTTTCATAAGAGTATTATTCTAATGTTGATTGACTGACTATGGCTTTCCAAATCCCCAGCACTACTATTTATAAGGATCATTTTAAATGAATATTGGGATTTTTCAACCGTTCCTATTTTCATATAAATTATATTCTAGCTAAAAATATTCCTATTTAATAATAGTAGCCATAATTCATAAATGGCACCATGCAGGGTTCTATATGGAACCATTATGGTTCAGGGAAGAAGAACCTCTAGAGTTCTGATTAAAGAACCCTATAAAAGGTTTCTATATAGAACTTTTAGTGGTTCCATATATAAAGCAAGTAATATAACCCTTTTTGGTTTAAACAGGAGTGAAGAGTGTGTTGATATAACAGTAATATTGTCAACATTTTAGACACATGAAGGTAAGCAATCATTTCTGACAAAAAATAACAAATGTGAAAAATATTGTGGATATAACGTTTTACTCTTTATAAATCCTTAAAGAACATTGTCATCTCACCTCTTAGCTTTGGTGTCATGTCCCCCAGAGAGACTCATTTTAGAGGCAGGGCCCCCCTCCTCTCTCTCCCCAGAGAGACTCATTTTAGACCACTGACCCCTAAACAGAGATCCAACATGTTGGTTGTGGTGAACACAGTGACAACTAATTATTGAAGGTCAATTGTTCTATTTTATTCATTATCTCTTAGAAATCAAACATTTACTAACAGATACATCCAAACAGTCAGGAGATATAATGCAATCACATCAACATGTAGTCATGACTGATATTTTTCACCTTTTCTCCATGTAGTGGAACTAATAATAATAATAATAATATTAATAATTACAATAATAATAATATAATATTATTCATAATATTAATAACAATAATAATATTAATAATAAATAATAATAATGTCTCACTTTCTCTTGTAATAATTCCACTCATTCTAGTGTGTTGCTTTGTTCAACAGGTCTGATATTATTATGAAATTATTGAATTTAATTCATAATATCAATGTTAAGAAAAGTATGTTCAGGTTTCATACCAAATTACACAGGAAGCAGGAGCTCATTGTAACTTTGAAAACAACAAATGTTCTGATATTCTGAAAGATGATTTAGAACTATGATACATTAACATTTTTACAAATTGTAAAATAACCACGATATACGAATCCTATAATACGAGATATGAACAATATGTTTTTGAATTTGACTTGCCTACGCCCAGTTAGCGCCATTGTGTATGATTGAACTGACACGTACCTGTCCCAGGTGAAATGGACTGTTAGATCTGGGTGTTTTACTGTCATTCTCTATACTATAATAACACCATATATTTAATTTCCCTACACACGTTACAATAATCCCTTGGAAAATTCTTACCTTGTAGCCTGAATTCACAACCAGAACATGTCAAGTCACTGAGATATTTTCCGTTGTGCTGAGAGAGCACCTTCCTGATGATCTTTGGATGCAATAATATCTGGTCAAAGTCTAGTGACACAACACCATACTATAGCATTAACAGAACAGTAGTTTAACCATTGGTATACTTTTGTTTCAAAGTAGATTTGTTTAAGAATACCAATAAACACTGTGTGACCTTGATTTAGCCCACTGCAGTACAAAGTTAATCATTAAAAACGATACCTATTAACAACATCTCTCTCTCTCTCTCTCTCTCTCTCTCTCTCTCTCTCTCTCTCTCTCTCTCTCTCTCTCTCTCTCTCTCTCTCTCTCTCTCTCTCTCTCTCTCTCTCTCTCTCTCTCTCTCTCTCTCTCTCTCTCTCTCTCTCTCTCTCTCTCTCTCTCTCTCTCTCTCTCTCTCTCTCTCTCTCTCTCTCTCCTCCCTCCCTCCCTCCCTGCCAGGATGTTAGGTTAATGGACTATGGAAACCTACTGAGAATCTGCCCTACAGAGAGAGCTACAAATTAACATGACTAAACTATTTTAGTAAAAGGAAATTGCATTAAACCGTGTTAAACACATTTCCATGTATGTTGTTCTCTCTCTCTCTCTGTTTGCAGGACTAGAAATGGGGTTTAAATAAGGTCAATATAGCCAGAGAATGAATGATATATCCTCAAACCGTAGACTCATGTCCGTCCACATGCTGGCTCAAACCTAACCCTAACCCTAACCCAACCCTGTCCCTAACCCTATCCCTAACTCCAAGCAGCAGCACTGTGGAAAGGACTTATGCCAAGTTGTTTGGATGAATTGTGATCTGCATGATTTTTAACAAGCAACTCCACTCTACTACAAAGTTAATATTCAATGTGATAAAAACAACTTGTTCCTTACTTTTTATTTTGTTTTTAGAAACCACTTTTCAGACCTTGTTTTTCCATTACCACATTTAAATGTACCCCTTGATTTCTGTTGAAATATTTAGTGTTTGTGTGTGTATCTTGTTGCCACGTTTCCAGCAGAAGGGATCCAGGTGGGTATCTGAAGTTCAATTGATCCTGATTGTTTACAGGTTTGATGCCAGGAACAACTAGTGAAGATATCAACACACAAGAGCTTTCATGGGTTCTATGGTTGATTCAACTAGATATGTATTCTGTACCTCATTATAGATCCATCTGTGGTTGGTTCAGGTAGATATGTATTCTGTACCTCATTATAGATCCATCTGTGGTTGGTTCAACTAGATATGTATTCTGTACCTCATTATAGATCCATCTGTGGTTGGTTCAGCTAGATATGTATTCTGTACCTCATTATTGATCCATCTGTGGTTGGTTCAACTAGATATGTATTCTGTACCTCATTATAGATCCATCTGTGGTTGGTTCAGCTAGATATGTATTCTGTACCTCATATTAGATCCATCTGTGGTTGGTTCAGCTAGATATGTATTATGTACCTCATTATAGATCCATCTGTCAGCATCGTAAACAATGTCACGTCTAGAGTGTAACACACACACACACACACACAAATCTGTAGGAATGTCACACACACACACTTTATGGAACCACGACTGTCTCACAAAAGTTCCTCTGCATTACAGCCCCCCCTTGTGGTCAGGATCAGTACTGCAGATGTGTCATTCAGGACAGTTTGGAGTGAATTCATGAATTATTATTTCAAGGGTTTTTATTTATCTAAAAAAAAATTGTTTTTTTGTTTTTTTGCTGCAAAATTGTCTTTGTACAGAAAGGGCACACGTACAAGACCCACGTAACTAGTATTGTTAAAATCATTTAATAACACAACACTAACAACCAGGTTATACAGTAGAAGACTGGCTGAGACAAAACACAATTTTCATTTCAGAATCCTAGTAAACAATACAGTAGTTGTATTTGGCGTATCACCAAGATTGAAAACATTTACATTTACATTACATTTACGTCATTTAGCAGACGCTCTTATCCAGAGCGACTTACAAATTGGTGCATTCACCTTATAGCCAGTGGGATAACCACTTTACAATATGTTTTTTTTTACAGTAATGCTCATTCGTTCATTAACACAATTATAATTTGTTGGATCCTAAACGTATCCCTATTTTCCTTCATCATAAACTGTTGTTTATGAATTAACTTTGTCTGAAGGAGTTGACTAGCCTGATGGCCAGTCTGTTCTTGCTTTCTTGACAACTCTTTATGGAATTGTCATGTTTGACTTGACAATGACAAGCTAGGAGTAAAGCAAAATAAACATTTAAAAGGTCTAACAATGAACTGAGCTCAACAAAGCAACTCAACCCCACTATGTACTAAAGGTGCTCTAACAATGAACTGAGCTCAACAAAGCAACTCAACCCCACTATGTACTAAAGGTGCTTTAACAATGAACTGAGCTCAACAAAGCAACTCAACCCCACTATGTACTAAAGGTGCTTTAACAATGAACTGAGCTCAACAAAGCAACTCAACCCCACTATGTACTAAAGGTGCTCTAACAATGAACTGAGCTCAACAAAGCAACTCAACCCCACTATGTACTAAAGGTGCTTTAACAATGAACTGAGCTCAACAAAGCAACTCAACCCCACTATGTACAAAAGGTGCTTTAACAATGAACTGAGCTCAACAAAGCAACTCAACCCCACTATGTACTAAAGGTGCTTTAACAATGAACTGAGCTCAACAAAGCAACTCAACCCCACTATGTACCAAAGGTATGTAGAACTGTAATGAACATTAAACAGCAAACACTATGTACATCTTTACACTGGAACATGGATTGTCTGTTCTTCTCTGTAGTTTACTAACGCATGGGTATGTATAATGTTGACCTGGGTTCAAATATGATTTGTTTTCTTACAAATGTCTTAGCTGGGCTTGATTGAGCTTGCCTGGCACAATGAAACCAATGGAATATTGCCAAAAGTACAAACACTCAAAAATGTAATCAAATGCTCAATGTGTTTGACGGAAAACAAATACAATTTGAACCCAGGTTGGGTATGTGGTCCTATTAGTTTCCTGATTCAGATCTGTGTGGTTCAAACCAACTCTTAGTTTCCTGATTCAGATCTGTTTAAACCAACTCTTAGTTTCCTGATTCAGATCTGTTTAAACCAACTCTTAGTTTCCTGATTCAGATCTGTTTAAACCAACTCTTAGTTTCCTGATTCAGATCTGTTTAAACCAACTCTTAGTTTCCTGATTCAGATCTGTTTAAACCAACTCTTAGTTTCCCGATTCAGATCTGTTGAAACCAACTCTTAGTTTCCCGATTCAGATCTGTTGAAACCAACTCTTAGTTTCCTGATTCAGATCTGTTGAAACCAACTCTTAGTGTCCTATATCAGATCTGTTTAAACCAACTCTTCTGACTCATTGTCATGCCATGTATATCTAAAGGAGTTGGCTAAAGCACACACAGATCTGGGACCAGACTAATGTATCCGTGGGTTGCCAGTTAGACTGTTTGTCTGGTCTCTGGTCTGTGATCAGCAGTGGTGGCTGGTGGCATGGAGGACAGGCTCATAATAATGTCTGGAATAAAATGAATGGAATGGTATCAAACGCATCAAACACATACGTACAATTCCATTCACTTAATTCCAGCCCTTATTATGAGCCATTCATCCTCCCCACACCAGCCTCCTCTGGTGGTCAGTGGGCACAGCATGGTTGGGCTCAATTCCATTTAAATTTCAATCAATTCAGAAGGTAAACCTCATTAAGAAGCATTGAAGAGAATTGGAGCGTTAGTGTACTTCCTGAATTGACTCCAACCCTGGGGCAAAGTGCTGTGTTCTGCTGGTGGTGGTGGTGTGAGGCCTTAACCTCAGCCTCCCTCCCTCTCTCATTCCCTCTTCCTCAGTACCATGTAGATGAGACCACTGACCAGACACAGAGGGAAGGACACCCAGGCCAGGACGTAGGCAAAGCCCAACGCAGCATCCACCTCCCCATCCGGACACATCACCGTGTAGATTATTGAGCCACACATCACAAAGACCTGGAGAGAGGAGGATGAAGAGAGAGGAAGGGGGAGGAAAGGAGAGAGAGACAGAGAGACAGAGAGAGAGACAGAGAAGAGAGAGAGACAGAGAAGAGAGAGAGACAGAGAAGAGAGAGAGAAGAGAGAGAGAGACAGAGAGAGAGAGAGAGAGAGAGAGAGAGAGAAAGACAGAGACAGAGAGAGACAGAGAGACAGAGACAGAGAGACAGAGACAGAGAGAGACAGAGAGAGACACACGTGCCTTGAGTGCCTGTTCAGTAAAATATATATTAAAATATATCCGGCTATAAACTGAAATAAATAAAGTAAATAAGTTAAGCAAGAGAAGAAATGCTTTCTCATTAACACATTAATTAATGATTGACAGATCAACTTTACTTGAGGTAAACAAAAACAAATGTACATAACAGGACCTCATACACTGAATATGGAGGCCAGGTCTGTTTGATGACTCTGGGAAGACTGACCCCTGAGAATCTCTGACTCTGATCTCTCCTGTTGGTTTCTGTGGACAAAACATCCAAGGATTGCACACACACACAAACACACACTAAAATGAGGGAATTTTGTGTTTTAGGACTATGAAAATGGAAAAAAATATTAGCCTATGGATTATGAAAACAACAAAAATAAATGGGAAAATGGGAGAGGAGAAATGACTAGAGACAGTGTTGTTTAACTCACTGACCGTGACTCATTAGTTCTTCTGACCTTTGTTCAGTAGAAAAGTCTCCCTCTCTCTAGGTTGAACCATAGACCAGTCACTCTTTATGGACACACAGATGGGTACAGGGGAGGCTGGTCTCTCCTGCTTGATTGGACTTCAACACAACAGAGACAAACATTAAGTCTCTCATCTACTCTGAGCTCAGATGGGGAAACATAAGAAGAGTTTAATTCCAAAAATGCTATATAACCATTTTCAGAAATCCTGGTAAATTACCCTTTTTTGTTTAAAGAAATTATTAAAGATATTTGTGGGTTTTTTCACCATCTAATCTTGGCATGGGATTGTTTCATGACAGAAATGTATTTGTTTAAAATCTATCACTTGATGGTTTCATTTCAGATAGACAAATAATCTATTTGTTTTACTCCAAAAAATCTGCCTCACTCTCAGTAGTACTGCTAGGTTTTACATTGTCAAATGTAACAAACTCATGTAACGACATAAAAAATCTGTACAATGATACATTTGTGACATCAATATTAAAAAAAACAACTGAAAAATAATTATATACAGTTCAGTTTTATGAGATTTTAATCTCCAGGCCATCAGACTAGCTGGCCTCCGCCCAGTACACTGCCCTGAACTTAGTCACTGTTTCTAGCTGGCCTCCGCCCAGTACACTGCCCTGAACTTAGTCACTGTTTCTAGCTGGCCTCCGCCCAGTACACTGCCCTGAACTTAGTCACTGTTTCTAGCTGGCTATCACCCAGTACTCTACCCTGCACCTTAGTGACTGCTGCCCTATGTACCTAGTCATTGAACACTGTTCACTTTAATAGTGTTTACATACTGCTTACCCTCTTTATATGTATATACTGTATTCTAGTCAAGGCGTTGTTTTTTCCTGATATTTCTTAATTTCTTATTTTTATTTTGGGGATTTGTGGGTATTGTTTTTCAAATATGTGTATGTGACCAATACAATTTGATTGATTTTTGGTATAAAACATTTCCCTTTAACATTTGAGTAATTTAGCAGTTGCTCTTATCCAGGGCCCGGTTTCCGGTGTCACTTTATACACAGAAGATCTCCGCTAAGCATAGAATTACATGATCTATCCGTATCTCTGTGACTTCCAATAACTTCAGAACAAAGTTGACTACAAATACATAGTTGCCAATGTCTTCGCAATCGATACGAAGAAGTGATGTATACAATTATGCTTCAAATGAAAACTGAGATGACTGCATTAAAATATAAACATTAGGCTATAGGCCTATTTCAATCATATTGAAATACATTTCATGTTCAATTAATTGAGTTCTATTTTGCTACTTGTAGGCTACTGTCTGTAATTTGTCTCAATATACCCTACATGGTCAAAGGTATGTGGAAACCCCTTCAAATGTGTGGATTCGGCTATTTCAGCCACACCTGTTGCTGACAGGTGTTTAAAATCGAACAGACAGCCATGCAATCTCCATTGAAAAACATTGGAAGTAGAATGGCCTTACTAAAGAGCAAAGTGACTTTCAATGTGGCACCATCATAGTATGCCACCTTTCCAACAAGTCAGTTCGTCAAAATTCTGAGACATCAAATTTCTGCCCTGCTAGAGCTGCCCCGGTCAACTGCGTGCTGTTATTGTGAAGTGAAAATGTCTAGGAGCAACCGTAAAGTGGTAGGCCACACAAGCTCACAGATCTGGACTGCCGAGTGCTGAAGTGTGTAAAACCGTCTGTCCTCGGTTGCAACTGTCATGGAAATTCAACACAAGGACACTCAAAGTCAATCGTAAATTAATCATTCTTTATTGTCAGCATGCTGGAGAGGTCACAGTGAAACTTAGATGCATAAAGTGCCGGTCTGAAGTGATGGTCCTTTCATAATGCCTTATACGGCTACACAAAGACCTACATAAACATGATTCATACGATTGGTTCCTGTATGTGACTGGCACCATCTCCTATCTTAATTTATAGAACATATTCTGGGCATTCTGCCAGATGGTCTTAAGGAAGGGGTCATGACGTCACCCCCTTATATCTTTACCCAGCACAGGCAGGAACCAATGATTGTTTATGACAGAGTGGACAATATGAACATTTTCAAGGCTGTCCCTCCAGACTATACATTTTTCCTCCACATTCCCCCCTCTTATCACTTCTATGATAATAATTGTTCAAATGTAATGCGTATGACTTAAATCAAAGGAGGTTCTATCAAAATACATTACATAATTTCATTAATGATAATACTATCATCATAATAAATCATAATAAAGGTTATCCTTCTATTAACAGGAGCTAATCTAATTTAATTCATAATCATCATCATAAAGCTCAAATCTACAATAAGGTTATACTTTTATCAACGGGAGTGGATCTATCAAAAATACACACACATACACAAGGGATCTGTAGATTCAGAGGTGAATAAATCTCTCAAGGTTTAACCATTTTTTCCATACTTACTTACCACAATCGGGTAACAATTGAATTAACATTATACATATTAACGTATCACAGCAACTGGTTTGATATATTCACCTCTGAAGATAAATAATATACTTACATTCAGTAATCTTGCTCTGATTTGTCATCCTAAGGGTCCCAGAGATAAAATGTAACATAGTTTTGTTTGATAAAATCCATTTTTATATTGAAATGTAGGAACTGGGTTCTACTGTTTGAACCCCTGCTGTCTCTGGCTCTACACCCTCCCCGCCCGGCCATCTAGATGTGTGAAAGTTAGTGTATAAGCTAATGATCCATCATTTATGACATTTCTGGGAGTGTGTAAACGTACATTTTGTATCACCATATCATTTTTCTATGTTCTCTATAGTTATGTACTTGAAAATGTATCAATTGACCAATTCGGCACATTTGGGCAGACTTGATACAAAATAGTCCAGTATTGCAATGCTTCACTGGATCAATCTGAAACTTTGCACAAACACTGCTGCCATCTAGCGGCCAAAATCTAAACTGTGCCTAAACTGCAATATTATATTGTGGCCTTTCTCTTGCATTTCAAAGTTGATGGAACAAAACAAAAAAAAGAAAACACATGACAGCTGCTGAGATCTTATTAGCCCTGGAGACACTGATAGCCTTATAGCATGTTAATAACACAACATAGCAAACTAAGCAAAAAATGCATGCTGCAGCCCATTGGGCAATTTGGGCTCCCCAACTTCCAAACAGGGATTCCAACCAAGTTGCAAGCGTCCACTCTGGTTTTGGGGAATTATTCTCAGCAACAGTGGCAATGTTTTCTGGAAGATCAGTCACATTAGAAGAGTGATCTGGGAGTACAAAAGTACAACATTCATCATCAATGACTGCACAAGTGCCCCCTTGACCTTCCAGAATATAGTCAAGAGCCTCTCTGTTTTGCAGAGCTAACTTAAGCAATTCTTTTAGTTCCCCATTCAATTGTTCCAGGGCATTTCTAGTAGCGTTGCCAAATTTCTCTATGTGTCTAGAGATGTCACGCATTTGGTCTAGGGCACATGCAACTCCATACCCAGAGAAAAACACCCCAAAGAACCTGGAGGCTGGTGCCTGAGTGTGAGTGACGTCAGCTAGAGACCTCTTATCTCTCCTCATTCCAGGAAGTTTGTAGTCTCTAAACAGAGCCTTCAGATCCTTTTCGTTATCTGGAACGGTTCTCATAGCTGTCACCAAAAACCCAACAGTACAAGTACCTCCCCAGTTCGAGGGAAGGCTATAGTAAGCCATCTTACCACATAGCCAATAGGTGCCATTCGGGGCTCCTTTCAGAGTTGTGCTATGTTTGTCAACCCACATTTTAAACGGTTCCTTATCGGCCTGACCATTCTCCTGTATCACTGTTAAATTGCAAGCATTTGATCCATTGAGATTCATAGTACAATTACATTTCAATTCACCCAAATCGTGATCTCCATATCCTCTAATACACCAAGGGGCAGTCATCACCCCAGCCACTGAAATGGGCGGGAGTGAGACATTACCAGGCCTCAGGTAATAGGATACATTGGGTTGATTATATACCTTAACATTGCTGGTCATAGTATTAAAAGGAATTTTTCCTGCCAATGCTATAGTAAAGTTCATCCCTATTGGGACTCCTATAAGGGGCAAGCCTGCCCCTACCTTAACCGGACCCATCCCACACACCCAACAGTCCTTTTCTTTGGATGTCTGGTCGGCAACCATTTCTGCTCTAGAAAAGAACAAATTGTCCTTATGGTTGTGAGGGCCCAGCAGGGTTCTCCTTCTACAATGACCATCTACTTCTGGGCCACTACTCCAGGCCTGCGGTGGCCCCTTTGGCTCAGGACTCCTTTTGTCATTACCATCTACTTCTGGGCCACTACTCCAGGCCTGCGTTGGCCCCTTTGGCTCAGGACTCCTTCTGTCATTACCATCTACTTCTGGGCCACTACTCCAGGCCTGCGTTGGTTCCTTTGGCTCAGGACACCTTCTGTCATTACCATCTACTTCTGGGCCACTACTCCAGGCCTGCGGTGGCCCCTTTGGCTCAGGACTCCTTCTGTCATTACCATCTACTTCTGGGCCACTACTCCAGGCCTGCGTTGGCCCCTTTGGCTCAGGACTCCTTCTGTCATTACCATCTACTTCTGGGCCACTACTCCAGACCTGCGTTCGTTCCTTTGGCTCAGGACACCTTCTGTCATTACCATCTACTTCTGGGCCACTACTCCGGGACTGCGTTGGCCCCTTTGGCTCGGGACTCTTCTCATCCTCTGTCAGATCTCCAACAAGAGGACAACCTACAGTTCTTATTAGCACTACTGTGCAAATACAGAGGAGGGCCACACTGCACCACCGGAACTGGCCAGGCCCCATCGTCTTCTGGATCAGGAACTCGTCTGCAGTGCGACAGGTGGGTCCAGGTATCTCTCTCAGCAACCTTCACCCAGTGGGGGGTGGTCAGAAGAACTTGGTACGGGCCTCTCCACGGGGGTCCTTCCAACTATTTCTCCTGAAGTCTTTCACCACCATGAAATCACCTGGGTTCAAACAGTGTTCAGCTCCATCTGCTAGATTTAGCAAAGACGCCTTCAAACCGGGGGAAAAGAGTCTTAAGAACACTGTTAAGGGTGACACAACACTCAAGCACGCCTTCCTCCATTTCTTGCAGGGACAACCTGTTCTGGGAAAAAGGTGTATTTGTCATCCGCATGGGACGGCCAGTCAGCACCTCATGTGGAGAGAGACCAGTGACTGTAGGGGATCAGCCTCTCATCGTAATCAGTGACAATGGAAGCACGTTCACCCATGTCAGGCTTGTTTCACCAATTCATTTGGTTAATTTAGTTTTCAAAGATTGGTTCGTCCTTTCGACTGCACCCCCAGATTGGGGATGATAGGCACAATGTGTTCTCAAATCAATCTGCAAAGCCTCTGACAGGGACTGAACAATCTCATTCACAAACTGGCCACCATTGTCAGAATACATTTTTGATGGCAGTCCCCACCTAGGTATGATCTCTCTCTTGCTGTGGCTCTCCTGCAAGGGAAAGTTTCAATCCATTTAGAAAACATGTCAACAGTCACCAAACAATACTTATTCCCCTCACAAGGGGTCAACTCAATGAACTCCATCATTAACTGCTCAAAAGGTCCTTCATGCCTTGGATGGGATGCGGGAGATACTGAAATGCCACGTCCAACATTGTTAGTCATACAAATCAAGCATGTCTTACTGAAATTTCCTGCAAACACAGTAAAACCTAATGTACCCCAATATTTATTTACAAGATCCACCATCCCTCCTTTTGACACATGGTCTTGACCATGTGACAATTTTGTGAGGAACTGGAATGTACAATGGGGCATGGCAGGTCTGCTCCACACATCAAGCCATACACACAAGGTGTCCTTATGACAGCACCCCGCCCACTTGAGTTTCTGAAAGCATCAGCCATGGCCTGTAAAGCAATGATATCATTAACAGAGAAAGGGTTGGTGGGAGCTGGAACTGCTGCCATCTGTAGGAAGGGGGAAACAGAAGAAGAAGCAGACAATTTAGCAGCACAGTCAGCCTTGGCATTCCCCAGAGAAATGTTATCCATAGAGGGAGTATGGGCCTGACACTTCATCACCGAGATTGACGAGGGGAGTTGAACAGCCTCCAACAGAGAGGACACAAGTTTCATCAGTCCAGACCACAACTTCACTCACCTCCATCTTTTCTCCTATAAATACAATCCTGGGGAAAGGTCAAACTTTCTTCAGAGGGAATTCCAGATGCTCCAACCGTGTGTATTGTTTTCTTTGAGGGGAGAACAGATAGGGCATACATTTTCAACACTGAGACCACGGCCCCCAGTGTCCACCAAAAATAGAATTTTATAATTATTAACTAAAATGTCAATAAGGGGGTTTTGGGTTGACAAGGTGGTCCATTTTAACATTTGACAGGTTTCTTTTGGTTCTTCATCAATGTTTTCTTCATTAGTTTCTTATTCTGTTTAAACCTCATCCTATGTTTGGTAGCCCCCTCGTCTTCCAAATGGGTTGTCCACCTGTACGCCAACAGCTGGGGAAGGCCAATCGTTTTGTTGTTCTCCTCCTTCAGGACAGTTTCTTGAGAAATGCCCTAACTTCCCACAGTTGTATCAGCTCCAGTCTCTCCCTCCGTCAGCTCCAGCAGGGGCCCCTCGGCCTCTACCTCTGCCTCTTCGGTTTCCACGGTTACCACCATTTCTTCAACGTCCTCTTCCTCCTCCAGAGTAGTATATCAGCTGTGCCTTCTTCAGTGTCTTTCCGTCCTTAGTTTCATTTTCATTCAACTGTCTTTCCTCATGGGTTATATATGGCTTTACTTCAGACAGTGGTTTAGTTCCCCATGCAATACAAGTTGCCGTTACAGCCGTCTTCAAATCTTGTCTCAGGCCGGTTACCACAGCATGGCACAATAGGCTGTTGTAGGAGTCTTGGTCAGGCGTCAGGCCTGAGTGTTGGAGGAAGACTGGCTCCATTCTTTCCATGTAGTCACTCAATGTTTCACCAGTTCCCTGTTTAGTGGAATGGATTTTCTGCCAGTCTGTGTGTTTAGGGAAAGCAGCCTTTATAGCGGTAAACACTGCATCCAGCCGCTAGTACATCACGGTTCCACATGTGTTTATAGTCCTTCCATTTCCATTTCAAGCAGCAGCAGAGTATTTCTTCAGTTTCTCTGGTAGTGGGGTTGTACATGGAGATATTTGCTCTTAGCTATTCTTCGAACTTTACAGCATCTTTTGCTGGGTCAGTAACATCACCCACTATTTCTTTAATTTCGTCAACATCCCACGGTCTCTCCATTTCCAACATGCCACCACCACTGGGGAAGCGTATTATCAGACACTTTTTCTCCTTTTTCCTATTTCTTCAGTTTTTGTCCTGGCTGCTTGCTTTATTTTCTTCTTTGTCTTGTCTACTTTCTTCACTGACGTCATTGTTCCTGCATGCGCTCCTTCCTTTGCCTCTTGTTTTTCTACGGCTCGTCCACAGGCCCAACCCCAAGTGGGTTGTGAGGGGTGGGAGGTCACTGGTGGAGGATTTGGCAGTGGTGGATACCAGGGGGGCCCAAAGTTAAGGGTTCCCCTCGGAGAAGAAGGGCCAGACAGGCTTCTCCTCCTTCTTCTTCTTCTTCTTCTTCTTCTTCTTCTTCTTCTTCTTCTTCTTCTTCTTCTTCTTCTTCTTCTTCTTCTTCTTCTTCTTCTTCTTCTTCTTCTTCTTCTTCTTCTTCTTCTTCTTCTTCTTCTTCTTCTTCTTCTTCTTCTTCTTCTTCTTCTTCTTCTTCTTCTTCTTCTTCTTCATCCTCCTCTTCTTCTCTGGTAATACCACTTGTTTTACCATCAGTCCTCTTACAGATTTATCTTTTGCATTTTCTGCTTCCATTTACCATTTTCTGAAATCGTCCCACTTCACTTTCACTTTGTTCAGCAGAGTAAAATCTCTGAGCTGGTTCAAAAAACCATTGTTATTAACGTTGCACTTGAAAACGCTCATAATCTAACGCCTGCCTCAGACCACTCGTAGAAAGACTAAGTGAGTTGTGAATCGTTAGAAACTTTTTTTGTCCTCCTGCATCACTTAAAACACAGAAGATCTCCCCTAAACATGGAATCACATATTTCTCTCTGTGATGCCGATAAATTCAGAACTCAGTTCACTACAAATACAAAGTTGCAAATGTCTTTGCAATTGATACAAACAAGTGATGTATAAAATGATGCTTCAAATGAAAACCGAGATAACTGCATTAAAATATAAACAGTAGGCTATAGTCATATTTCAATCAAATTAAAATACATTTCATGTTCAATCAATTGAGTTCTATTTTTCTACTTATAGGCTAATCTTTCATTTGTCAATATATTTCATGATGTGTAGCCTAACATGTGCGCAATGAAGTGCCAAATCTGTGATTTAGAATAAACTACCTCAATATTTGCAGCTGTAGGTGCTAATATCTCTTTAGGAGCTGATCCGTCATCAGTATTGTGAACTAATTATAATTATAAGGAAAGATTTTAATGGAGAAAGCTGATCCGAGAGCAGCGCTCCCCTTCTTTCAATCCTATCAGTATCGATACATGCTCCACCGGACGTGATACCTTGTCATGCTGCTGATCCAGTTTCTGCTGGTCTGCCTGCGGATATGGAACTCTGACCTGTTCACCGGACGTGCGACCTTGTCCTGAACCTGCTGTTTCGACCCTCTCTCTCTCTCCCTCTACCACACCTGCTGTCTCGACCTCTGAATGCTCGGCTATGATGAGCCAACTGACATTTACTCCTGAGGTGCTGACGTGTTGCACCCTCTTTAACCACAGTGATTATTATTTGACCCTGCTAGTCATCTATTAACATTTTAAAATCTTGAAAAACTATCTGAACCATATCCTCTTATAATCTCCCCCCAGCACAGCCAGAAGAGGACTGGCCACCCCTCAGAGCCTGGTTCCTCTCTAGGTTTCTTCATAGGTTCCTGCCTTTCTAGGGAGTTTTTCCTAGCCACCATGCTTCTACATCTGCATTGCTTGCTCTTTGGGGTTTTAGACTGGGTTTCTATATTAGCACTTTGTGAAAACTGCTGATGTAAAAAATGTATTCTGGGAACGCATTTGAAGCAGACCAGGCCAGGGTTTGTGGTTTGAGAAGTCAATGAGAGGTAAACATGACTTCCTCAGTTGTTAATATTGAAGATGTTCTGTCTTAAGTTGTTTAATGAACTGACACATTTTCATGTTAGTCAAAAACAACGATTTGACGGCCTGCACATGTGCAGTTCAACACAACACGACCATTAGACCCAATGACGTATTTCTGCGCATGAGCTTCAAATCAAATCAAATTGTATTTCTCACATGCGCCAAAAACAACAGTGGTACACTTTACCGTGAAATGCTTACTTACGAGTCCTTTCCCAACAATGCAGAGTTAAAAAGTCACAAAAATTAGCTAAATAAAAAAAGGAAATAGTAACATAATAAAATAATAATAATGAGCCTATAAGGAGCACTGAGTCAATGTTCAGGGTACCAGGTAGTTGAGGTAGTAATGAGCCTATAAGGAGTACCAGTACCGAGTCAATGTGCAGGGGTACCAGGTAGTTGAGGTAATATGTACATGTAGGTAGGGGTAAAAGTGACTAGGCAATCAGGATAGAGATTACATCTCCTCATCCAGGGAGTGCACACAAACTGACACACACACTCACTGACAGACACACACACACTCACAGTAAATGTTGAGTTTGTTTAATATTGTTTTAGGACTATGAAAATGGAAAAAAAGATTAGCCTATGGATTATGAAAACAACAAAAATAAATGGTAAAATGGGAGAGGAGAAATGACTAAAGACAGTGTTGTTTAACTCACTGACCATAACCCATGAGTTCTTCTTACCTTTGTTCAGTAGAAAAGTCTCCCTCTCTAAACTCTATAGGACGATTCATAGACCAGTCACTCTTCATGGACACACAGCTGGGTACAGGGGAGGCTGGTCTCTCCTGCTTGATTGGGCTTCAACACAACAGAGACAAACATTACGTCTCTCATCTTCTCTGAGCTCAGATGGGGAAACATAAGAAGAGTTTCATTCCAAAACGCTTTATATCCATTTTCAGAAATGTTGGTAAATTAATGTTTTTTTTTGCAAAATGCTATATATCTGCCTCACTCTCAGAGAAATAAGTAGTACTGCTAGGTTTTACACAGTAATAATATATATGCCTCACTCTCAGAGAAATAAGTAGTACTGCTAGGTTTTACACAGTAATAATATATATCTGACTTACTCTCAGAGAAATAAGTAGTACTGCTAGGTTTTACACAGTAATAACATATATCTGCCTCACTCTTAGATAAATAAGTAGAACTGCTAGGTTTTACACAGTAATAATATATATCTGACTTACTCTCAGAGAAATAAGTAGTACTGCAAGGTTTTACACAGTAATAATATATATCTGACTTACTCTCAGAGAAATAAGTAGTACTGCTAGGTTTTACACAGTAATAACATATATCTGCCTCACTCTCAGAGAAATAAGTAGTACTGCTAGGTTTTACACAGTAATAATATATCTGCCTCACTCTCAGATAAATAAGTAGTACTGCTAGGTTTTACACAGTAATAATATATATATGCCTCACACTCAGAGAAATAAGTAGTACTGCTAGGTTTTACACAGTCAAATGTGGCTGACCGGCTCGATTCGATCTTATGTAGCAACATTTGAAATTGGGTTTTTTCCATTGGATAAAAGTAGAGACTCAGCTAGAAAAAGGTATATCATACATTATAGTTGAGGAACAATGGGAAAGTAATTCTGCTTTGAAAGATGATAAACTTGTAACCTCACTTTTGAGAAAATGGCGTTTGAAAGTTTTGGTACACCTACTGGAGAGCTCTTCTTTATCTACAGTGGTTTTACTTTGGCAGATAATGTCACCCATCTAAATAAATAGTATATATATGAATATATAGTTAACTAAATGTATGGTGTTTTTGGTTTATGTCAGTTTCATTGTTTGTTATGCTATAAATGGTTATGTTATGGTTGTAGGTGGTAAAATGAACTAGAAAATGTCATATTTTGAAATTCTGAGTAATTACTACTTTAGTAAGGATAAACTTTATTTAGTACTACTGCAGTTGCTAAATAATTCCAATAGATGGTAGCATAAGACCACAAATTACATTTCAGAAGGTTAGTTTAGTTTTCTCCCTGGATACACCACCACTCCCCCTCACAGGAAAACTCCTGCACACGCTTTTTACTGTCCCTTTCCACACTGCTAACGCAAGAGGAACGACTGAAAAAGCATTTAACACATTACTGTGAAATAATATAATGATGATTCATGTTTATTTTTACCAGTTTTTATGCTCATGTTTTGAAATTATACTTCATTACTATAACGATTATCAATAAGTCTGAACATTAATTTAGTCAACTCTGGTCGAGAAAAACGTATTTTCCTAGTGCATTCATTGTCAGATTCATCAACCAGCAGCGAGCACTCTGCCTTCTAGCACAAGCAAGGGGCATGTTGAGGTACATTTGCTAACCGGGAGGGTTGCATGATGTTATTATTATTATTATTATTATTATGTAATTTATTGGTTGGCTGGAAGACACACTCTTGTCTTTTCTATTCCGAGGTTGTTTACTCCCAATATCAGATATTAAGATCATTTTTTATAATGCATGTATACTAGGGTTGAGGTTAACGCATCTGACTAGTGATTATTTACCAGGGGTTCAACACCTGCTTTAGTCACTATTTAATTGCTCTTCCAAAAGCAACACAAGCCTAATACGAGATATATAGCTAACTAAAGTAATGAGTGACCATTTTAGATAATCATAGGACATACAGTCTTTGGTTGCATGCTATTATATATTAATCAAATTGTTACTTGTAGCCTTTAACTGATGCTTCGTGGTCTTATGCTTCCATCTATTGGAAATATTTAGCAATTAAAAGTTATTAATTCACGTACAGCCTTGCAATTATACATATAATAAAATAACTAATATAAAAAAATTAAAAAAAGCAAAACGCTTAGACAGGTTTTGATTAACAAAATAATCCAAATGCTATTTAGTACTATAATTGTATTTACTAAGATAATATTATTACTAAAATAGTTTCTAAAAGTGTTCTAGGCTACCCTACCCAAGAATTAGGGGTTAGGGTTAAGGCTAAAACAGGTAATACGTTAAAGCTAAAATAGGTTATAAGTAGGGTAAGAGTTTCTGTATAGTGCACTGTATATTTATTTTCTGTTGTATTTTTTTTACTTAATGTTTTTTTTACCCCATATGTAACTCTGTGTTTTTGTTTTTATGGCACTGCTTTGCTTTATCTTGGCCAGGTCGCAGTTGTAAATGAGAACTTGTTCTCAACTGGCTTCTTACCTGGTTAAATAAAGGTTAATTAAAAATAAATAGCACTTTGTGACATCTGCTGGTGTAAAAAGGGCTTTATAAATACATTTGATTGATTGATTGTTAGTTTTAGGGGTTTTAAGGCTAAACACAGTATGGGTTTATAGCTCTCTTGCTCCTCCCTGTGGCTGTCTGTGGGTACTACATAACTCATTCACGACACCTGCTAGGCTCATAATCTGAGGTAGCAACTGCATCAGATCTACAAATCCATTAGCTAGACCACCCAATTAGACAACAATCACCCCATTATACCCATTTGGTTTGCAACTCAGTGAACCTGCGCAGCATTCGCTCAATTTGATGCCTACAAAAGAAGATTTCGATTCATATCTAATTACCCACCAGCCATTTGGAAACAACAAGTCGTCAAAACCAAGGTTATTTCTTAATTAAAAAATGTCTTCTGGCTGTTTAAATCGGCCACATCTTGAAAAAGAGGACAGGGACATGCATTTTCTTTAGATTGTACACTTATTTCTTAAAACAAATATGGTTAACCATGACCAGAAACTGTTTAACGTTTGATGGCTATCCGCCAGCCATCGCTGACACTATTGTTCACCACAACGTGTTTCATTCCAAATCGCTATATATCCATTTTCAGAAATGTTGGTAAATTAGCTTTCATTGCTTAAAGAAATTATGAGATTGGTGTGTTTTTTCAGTAGCTAATCATGGTATGGGATTGTTCAATGACATACGTGTTTGTTTAGATCTATCACTTGATGGTTTCATTTCAGATAGACAAATAATCATGTTTTTTTGCAAAATGCTATATATCTGCCTCACTCACAGAGAAATAAGTAGTACTGCTAGGTTTTACACAGTAATAATATATATCTGCCTCACTCTCAGAGAAATAAGTAGTACTGCTAGGTTTTACACAGTCAAATGTAACAAATAAATGCATTTTCATTAAAGAACTGTACACATGATACATTTGTGACATCAATATCATATTTTTTATTTTTTATACAGTAATATGAGATCCGTATGTAAAACATTTACCTTTGAATTTAGCAGATGTTTTTGTCCAGGACCTGGTATCCCAAAAGCATCTTAAGGCTACGTTCATCGTTAGAACCTTCGTAGGAGCATTGTTAAATCTCTGAGCTGTTTCCCAAAACCATTGTTAATAACGTTGCACTTGAAAACACTCATAATCTAACACCTGCCTCAGACCACTTGTAGAACAGCCAAGTGCATCGTTAGATGCTTTTTTGCCCTCCCACGTCACTTTATACACAGAAGATCTCCGCTAAACATAGAATCACATGGTTTATCCGTCTCTCTGTGACCGCGGATAAATTCATAACAAAGTTGACTACAAATACAAAGTTGCAAATGTCTTTGCAATTGATGCAAACAAGCGACGTATAAAATGATGCTTCAAATTAAAACCGAGATGACTGCATTAAAATATAAACAGCAGGCTATAGGCCTATTTCAATCATATTGAAATACATTTCATGTTCAATCAATTGAGTTCTATTTTGCTACTTGTAGACTACGGTCTGTAATTTGTCTCAATATATTTCATGATGTGTAGCCTAACATGTGAACAATGATGTGCCAAATCTGTGATTTAGAATAAGCCGCCTCAATATTTGCAGCCGTAGGTGGTAATATCTCTCTAGGAGCTGATCTGTCATCAGTATTGTGAACTAATTATAATGTTAAGGAAAGATTTGAATGGAGAAAACTGATCCGAGAGCAGCGCTCCCTTTCTTTCGATCCTCTAAATAACAATTTACATTTCCTATTGCTGCAGGATTATTTTCCTGCTGTGAGAAACTGGGTCAAATTAAAGATATGGCATCTGTAAGTGCTTTCATCTTAAGATAGCTAGGTGAGACAACCACATATCACAGTCAAATATACAGGATACGAACATTCAATTCCAGCTAAACTATGGATATATAGCATTTAGCAAAAAAAACGATGTATTTTTATACACATCTAAAATCCATTAATAAAAAATCTGAGCACAATAATATTGAAGGTACTCAGTAATATTGAAGGTACCCATAAGAAATCATTTCTGATGAAAACAATTGTGGATATAGCATTTTGGAAAAAAACGTAAGAATTCTTAAAACAAATTGTAATCTCACCTCTTAGCTTTGGTGTCATGTTCCCCAGAGAGACACATTTTAGAGGCAGGGACCCCCTCCTCACTCTCCCCAGAGAGACTCATTTTAGAGCAATGAGCCCTAAACAGAGATCCAGGACATTTGAATTATTATGGGGATTATATAATTAATAGACATTTTTCGAAAGGGAAAGGTGGAAAAGTAGAAATTACAAACTTCAGAAGCCTTTTTAACCCTCCAATACACAACAAGTTTTAGTTCTCCTGCAACAGGCTGATTAAATTAAGATCCTACATCTGTACAGAGCAGAGAGGACGTGTCACGGTTTCGGCCGAGGCGGCCCCTGCTCCTTGTTCGGGCAGGTTTCGGCGGTCGTCGTCTCCGGAGTACTAGCTGCCACCGTTCTATGTTTCATGTTTGATTGGTTTTGTCTGTTTGTCACACCTGTTTTGTGTTATGTCTCATTAAGCACCATATTTAGTTCCTTGTTGTGAGTTTAGGTGTTGTGTGTAATTGTTCCCGTTGTCGTGTTGCTGCGCTACCCGTTTCGGTGCGCTATTTGTAGCTTACCTCCTTGATTCTTTAGGAGAGGATTACGCACATGTTTAGTGCGCCCGTTTGTTTACGCCTGTGTGCGCTTTTCTCGCCTCCGGGCTGTTTTGGATTATATTTTGTGTGATCTATTAAAAGTCTTTGTTGGACTTAACTTCTGCGTCCTGCGCCTGATTCCACACCACACCTACCTACAGCAACACTTGACAGGACGCTGGTGGGAAGAGCTATAGGAGGACGGGCTCGTTTTTATGGCTGAAATTGAATAAATAAATTAAGTGTTTGATACCGTTCCATTGACACCATTCCAGTCTTTACATTGAGCCTTTCCTCCTATAGCTCCTCCACCAGCCTCCTCTGGTTTGTATGTGACAGAATGCAGGTGTACATGTTGCTGTGGAGGCAAACTGTATTTAAAAAACTCACTTTAAAGGTCCAATGCAGCAGTAAAAATGAAATAAAATAATTAGTGAAAAGGGTGTTTTTCTACGTTTCGTATAAAAAACTATAAAGTTAAAAAGTTCTACTCGATGACTTATTCAAAAGTTTAAACATTTTAAAACCAGTGACTTTCCAAAACTAATAGATTCGCAGTGTTGGGCGAAAGAAAATACCCTCCATTCGGCTTGAAACTCATTGCAGGTTTTGAAAATCACAGTTTTTTACTTTTATGACACAGAGAACATTTTAAAAAGATTTTTCATCTTATTGTTTTAACTACAGATCATAGAAACGTGCTGTTTTCACAAATATAGACACTGTTTTGGTGCTGGAGAGGATGAATATGAGGTTGAAAAGTGGCGGAATTGCCTTTTAAAACTAGAATCAGACCCCAAATAAACCTATGTCCTGCTCCTTGACTTTTCCTAAATGTTTGTATTTTACACTGCTCATTTGTCAGAATTTTTAAATCACAAACAGAAAATATTTAGAGCCTTTTTACCAGTTTTTTAACCTATTCCCAATTTAATCCGCTGTAGGACGTTGGTACCCAGCCAGGCACTAATGACTCTCTATTTCCTCACTGAATAAATGACAAATGGATGAATGGGCAAAATTGTGAACGTTACTTCATAAATTAATTTAAATTAGGCCCAACTGAATGATAAGGAGGGTGCAGATGTTGAATTCATTTAGAACAATAGTGTAATGATGAGTTTGTGTTATGCCTGTTTATCAGCAGCAAATCATTTGACCGCATCTTGCAGGTTGATACCATTCTGATTTACATTTTACTTTGTAAAAAGAAACTGTTACAGGTCTGTTTTATTTACTGTAAGTCTATTACTAATCAAATGTATTGTGGGAAATGAAAACATGCTATGTGTTGCAGTCAACACAATCTCACACTCAATCCGTGCAAATATGCACAAAAATGTTTTCAGCAGATTTTGTGCGTATTTGTGCATTTTTGTGTGGCTTAATTCTTGTGAAAATACAAATTTTTGTACGACTTAATTCATAGGAAAATACATTTTTGGGGGGCGAATTAAGCCACACAAAAACGCACAAAATCTGCTAAAATACTTTTTGTACATATTTGCTCGAATTGAGTGTGAGATTGTGTTGCAAAACGTATGCCTTTAGAATAATGCAAAACATATCATTGACTCTACCTAAACTAATTTCACACATAATAAGAGTTAGCCTATAGACCAGATGAAATTGACAATAGTCTGTAATTGACAGATGCAGGGAAAAGAGCATCTCTTTATCAAATCCTCCTTCAGAGTCACATGCAGGTAAAACATTGTGATGTCTATATAGTGCTGTATCTGAAAGAGCATATTCTGCAGTTTCTATGACACTTACCTTTATCAAATAACTCTCAACATTCAAGAGGTGAAGCTCTATTTCCAAATGTCACTTTTTTCACCAACATCCCTGCTGTTCATTCATTTAGCACATGACCAGAGCATTGCTCTGGCTACTAAGCAAAAACTAGTAACATAATCAAATTAAAATATGCTATTCTGTCGTCAATGGATGAATGGCCAATAGAAACCAGATAGAAACTGATAATGGTGCATGTGACTTCTGCTTTGGTTAGCCGTGGATGTTGAAACCAACTTACTCAGTGTCTTTCCATATCTGGGGAAAGATGAAACCAGACCAGCCGAGTGAGCGACTGTCTGACACTGTGGTTTTGAGACACGTGGAGCCAAAAAAAAAAGACACAATGTCAAGACAGCAGGTCCTGCTCTCCCTCTTCCCCAAGCACCACAGCTCCCACTGTGGAAAAAGGAGACACAATGTCAAGTAAGTAAGAACGGACGGAAAAAGTCCCATAAAAACTGTGTGCAGGGCAACCGATTTGTTTGTGGGGCTTGCTCACACAAAGCCCCGAAGCTGTGTGCTGACTCTGGACCTGAAGCATAAAGAGAAGAAGTGATTGGTTCATGTGTAAAGGCTCGGTACAGTGTCTGATACAATCAACACATTATTGTTTTATATCTTGTCATGAATATATTTCCACAAATATTTATTGATGGAATTAATCCTTTATAAGTGTTCATGCACTGGTGCGTTTGTTTAGAAATACAGCAAATAATTTCACCTGAACACCTGGCTGGTTATATTATTATTATTATTATTATTATTATTATTATTATTATTATTATTATATTTTTCATTCTACTTTGTCAAAATAAACTGTAAATTGACTTTATTAAGTACGATAACTCCATTACTAATTGAATCTACAAATAAAGTTGATCAGATGGATTACACTGTAATGTTTTTATTGTAAGGGAAACAGAAATAGGCTATAGGCCTTTTTTTAATTTTACTTTGTAGAATAAACTTTTTTTTAAGTTACAAAAAATATTTATTTCCACAAATATTTCTTCATGCAATTAATCCTTTACAATAGTTTATGCACTATTTATCAAGCGTTTATTTATCAACCATGTTTGCACACCTTGCTCTAGTGCAGGGATGGGCAACTCCAGTCCTCGGGGCCTGATTGGTGTCGCACCTTGCTATAGTGCAGGGATGGGCAACTCCAGTCCTCGGGGCCTGATTGGTGTCACACCTTGCTCTAGCACAGGGATGGGCAACTCCAGTCCTCTGGGCCTGATTGGTGTCACACCTTGCTCTAGTGCAGGGATGGGCAACTCCAGTCCTCGGGGCCTGATTGGTGTCACACCTTGCTCTAGCACAGGGATGGGCAACTCCAGTCCTCTGGGCCTGATTGGTGTCACACCTTGCTCTAGTGCAGGGATGGGCAACTCCAGTCCTCTGGGCCTGATTGGTGTCACACCTTGCTCTAGTGCAGGGATGGGCAACTCCAGTCCTCCGGGCCTGATTGGTGTTACACCTTGCTCTAGTGCAGGGATGGGCAACTCCAGTCCTCGGGCCTGATTGGTGTCACACCTTGCTCTAGTGCAGGGATGGCCAACTCCAGTCCTCTGGGCCTGATTGGTGTCACACCTTGCTCTAGTGCAGGGATGGCCAACTCCAGTCCTCGGGGCCTGATTGGTGTCACACCTTGCTATAGCACAGGGATGGGCAACTCCAGTCCTCGGGGCCTGATTGGTGTCACACCTTGCTATAGTGCAGGGATGGGTAACTCCAGTCCTCTGGGCCTGATTGGTGTCACACCTTGCTCTAGTGCAGGGATGGGCAACTCCAGTCCTCGGGGCCTGATTGGTGTCACACCTTGCTATAGTGCAGGGATGGGCAACTCCAGTCCTCTGGGCCTGATTTGTGTCACACCTTGCTCTAGTGCAGGGATGGGCAACTCCAGTCCTCTGGGCCTGATTGGTGTCACACCTTGCTCTAGTGCAGGGATGGGCAACTCCAGTCCTCTGGGCCTGATTGGTGTCACACCTTGCTCTAGTGCAGGGATGGGCAACTCCAGTCCTCGGGGCCTGATTGGTGTCACACTTTTGCCCCAGCCGCAGCTAACACACTTGACTCCAATAATTAACTAATCATAATCTTCAATTTAGAATGTGATTACTTTAATCAGCTGTGTTTTCTAGGGATGGGGTAAAAGTGTGACACCCCGAGGATTGGAGTTACCCATCCCTACTAGCTGAAAGGCCAGGCGGTTCTAGTGTTAAGGACTGGTAGATGGGTGTTGCTCATGCATTCACTCATGCTGACTGGCTCCAATACTTTGTTCTTGACTAAAACGTCCAAGTCAGCCTTGACTTTTGGTCTGATAGCATAATGTACAGATCCTGCTTTCAGAAACGTTGGTTTGCTGTCTGGCTTAATGCTAAGCTTCCCTGTAATGTCGTTCATACTACCCAGCTGTCCATTAAAGACTTCTCCATGTTTCTTTAAGATGGCAGGTAGGTCTGTGTCTCCATGTGTCATTGTATGCACTGATGGTCAGTCCAGTGTGATTTTCTCCATCTATGAACATCCCAGTAGTGATGCATAGTCTCATTTCACAACATAGAGTGGCATCTTTTCAGTTTGTCTGTTTACCTGAACTGTGACATCAGTGATGTCTCTCACAGCGACAGATTCACCTGTGTAAGTCTTTAACACGAGGTGCGCTGGTTGAAGTGGAAGGTGTTTCAGTGTATTTTTTCTGACACAAGAGATACAGCTGCCCCTGTGTCAATCTCCATACCCACCGGCTGTCCCTCTAGCAAGGGGGAGACATAGTAGCCGTGCGACCCGCCAGGAAAAGGTCAGGATTTTCAGTTTGACTTCCTCGTCTGATGAGTCACTCACCTCAGTGTTCTCTTACTCAACAGTGTGAACATGTCTATGTGTCTTTCGTTGGAATGTCTGTTTCTTGTTTCCCGTTTTTGTGATTTCTCTGTTCTCTTTTTGTTTCTGGAGACTTGTCCGATGTTGACCTTTTTACCACAGGCTGGACAATCCATGTCCTTACACCAGCATGTGACTTGATTTCCCGGTCTCTGATTTTCAGTTGAAACTCTGTTGAAACGTTTTATTTATTTGAAAGGAACACAGACAAGAACAAATAGCAGCAGGAATGGTTATACAGCTAGAGACACAATACTGTTAAAATATATATCAGAACAAATAGCAGCAGTAATGGTTATACAGCTAGAGACACAATACTGTTAAAATATATATCAGAACAAATAGCAGCAGGAATGGTTATACAGCTAGAGACACAATACTGTTAAAATATACATCAGAACAAATAGCAGCAGGAATGGTTATACAGCTAGAGAAACAATACTGTTAAAATATATATCAGTATATTATGGAAACTAGTTATTGCAGATAAATACAATTATAATAAACCACATATACAATCACCCACCTCAGCTGCATCAACTCACCCTCCAACCCCTCCTGGGACCACCCCAACCCACCCTCCAACCCCTCCTGGGACCACCCCAACCCACCCTCCAACCCCTCCTGGGACCACCCCAACCCACCCTCCAACCCCTCCTGGGACCACCCCAACCCACCCTCCAACCCCTCCTGGGACCAACCCAACCCACCCTCCAACCCCGCCTGGGACCACCCCAACACACCCTCCAACCCCTCCTGGGACCACCCCAACCCACCCTCCAACCCCTCCTGGGACCACCCCAACCCACCATCCAACCCCTCCTGGGATCACCCCAACACACCCAACCTGATCTCCATTAAATGAAATACTAAATCAAGGTACACATTTGCACAAAAATGATAATTATCAGTCAATCTGTTGGGTAAAACCCACTACAGGAGTTATTTTATGGTTTCAGCTGCAATTGTTGTTTGGCTAGCCCCATGGATCCTAGCAGTGGATAGTTCTAAATAAATGATATCTATAAAAGTGCTGATCCAATGAGGTGTGGTGGTTGCCATCTTAGTTCCAACATCTTTTTAGCTGCTGTCCAACCTGACAACATTATACGTCTTTGCTGTAATGACAGTGGTGAATTATCATTCAGTAATAACAGTTTGGGGGAACAAGGTATGAGGATACCTATTTCCAAAACATGCCCCTGATCACTCCCAGTAAATATGATTAAAGGAGCCGAAGGCACCTTGATTACATAGATCACACAGAGGAGCAATTCTATTAAATGATGTTTTCTAGGTGCAAGGTATACCCTGTGTATGAGATTAAAATGTATCAGCTAATGATTAGGATTGTTAGATGAACCCACTAAGTTCCTGATGAACTCAACTGGTGAGCCTCTTTAGCAGCTAGTTCCATGGACACACTGATTTCAATGTCCTTTGCCAAGGTCAGATGACTTTTCAGTCAACAGTCTCTTTTGTGTAGCTTCACTCCGTAGCCCACATACTAGTCTGTCTCTAATGATGTCATTTAGAACAGCATTAAACTCACAGTGTTCTGATAGTTTCTTTAATGGAGCAGCAAACATTGTTACTGATTCTCCCTCTTCCTGATGTGTCCTGTGGAACCTGAACCGTTCAGCATTAATTAGTGGTTCTGGTGAAAAATGTCCTTTAAGTATCTCCACAATAACCCCATACATCTTATTACCTGTTCTGTCTGGCTGTAGCAGGCTGCCTAGTAAATTAAATGTCTTTGGCCCCATTACACTAAAACATGTAGGCACAATGTTGTCCTCATCCATGTCATTTACAAGAACAAAATACTCAAACCGTTCTGAATATGTGCTCCACTGCTCAATACTTTCATCAAACTGTCCAATGTTTCCAACAATTCCAATAATTTTTTGTTTCTCAATAAGCTCCTTATTGTCACTCACTTCAATATTGTCCTCAACCAAAGCAATATTTTCCTCAGTCACGTGATCTTCATTCACTTCACTCACTGACGTTTACTCCTAAATTCACTCATTTAGCAGTTTTAATTAAAAGGTTTGTCTTCACAGTTGAATAAATGTCCTTTCCTTTAATCACTGTATATTCCTCCTTTTTAATCACGTTGTTTTCCCGCTCCAATGTCCGTCTCGAGTTCTTTTCTGCCGTCCATGACGATGTTAACTCCAGTGGTGGAAAAAGTACCCAATTGTCATACTTGAGTAAAAGTAAAGATCCCTTAATAGAAAATTACTCAACTAAAAGTGAAAGTCACCCAGTAAAATACTACTTGAGTAAAAGTCTAAAAGTATTTGGTTTTAAATGTACACTGCTCAAAAAAATAAAGGGAACACTTAAACAACACAATGTAACTCCAAGTCAATCACACTTCTGTGAAATCAAACTGTCCACTTAGGAAGCAACACTGATTGACAATACATTTCACATACTGTTGTGCAAATTGAATAGACAACAGGTGGAAATTATAGGCAATTAGCAAGACACCCCCAATAAAGGACTGCTTTTGCAGGTGGTGACCACAGACCACTTCTCAGTTCCTATGCTTCCTGGCTGATGTTTTGGTCACTTTTGAATGCTGGCGGTGCTTTCACTCTAGTGGTAGCATGAGACGGAGTCTACAACCCACATAAGTGGCTCAGGTAGTGCAGCTCATCCAGGATGGCACATCAATGCGAGCTGTGGCAAGAAGGTTTGCGGTGTCTGTCAGCGTAGTGTCCAGAGCATGGAGGCGCTACCAGGAGACAGGCCAGTACATCAGCAGACGTGGAGGAGGCCGTAGGAGGGCAACAACCCAGCAGCAGGACTGCTACCTCCGCCTTTGTGCAAGGAGGAGCAGGAGGAGCACTGCCAGAGGCCTGCAAAATGACCTCCAGCAGGCCACAAATGTGCATGTGTCTGCTCAAACGGTCAGAAACAGACTCCGTGAGGGTGGTATGAGGGCCCGACGTCCACAGGTGGGGGTTGTGCTTACAGCCCAACACCGTGCAGGACGTTTGGCATTTGACAGAGAACACCAAGATTGGCAAATTCGCCACTGGCACCCTGTGCTCTTCACAGATTAAAGCAGGTTCACACTTAGCACATGTGACAGACGTGACAGAGTCTGGAGACGCCGTGGAGAACGTTCTGCTGCCTGCAACATCCTCCAGCATGACCGGTTTGGCGGTGGGTCAGCCATGGTGTGGGGTGGCATTTCTTTGGGGGGCCGCACAGCCCTCCATGTGCTCGCCAGAGGTAGCCTGACTGCCATTAGGTACCGAGATGAGATCCTCAGACCCCTTGTGAGACCATATGCTGGTGTGGTTGGCCCTGGGTTCCTCCTAATGCAAGACAATGCTAGACCTCATGTGGCTGGAGTGTGTCAGCAGTTCCTGCAAGAGGAAGGCATTGATGCTATGGACTGCCCGTTCCCCAGACCTGAATCCAATTGAGCACATCTGGGACATCATGTCTCGCTCCATCCACCAACGCCACGTTGCACCACAGACTGTCCAGGAGTTGGCGGATGCTTTAGTCCAGGTCTGGGAGGAGATCCCTCAGGAGACCATCCGCCACCTCATCAGGAGCATGCCCAGGCGTTGTAGGGAGGTCATACAGGCACGTGGAGGCCACACACACTACTGAGCATCATTTTGACTTGTTTTAAGGACATTACATCAAAGTTGGATCAACCTGTAGTGTGGTTTTCCACTTTAATTTTGAGGGTGACTCCAAATCCAGACCTTCATGGGTTGATACATTTGATTTCCATTGATAATTTTTGTGTGATTTTGTTGTCAGCACATTCAACTATGTAAAGAAAAAAGTATTTAATAAGATGATTTCATTCATTCAGATCTAGGATGTGTTATATTAGTGTTCCCTTTATTTTTTGGAGCAGTGTATTAGCTATGAAGGGGTGGTTGATACAATGTTGATATATTAGTTATGAGGGGGTGGTTGATACAATGTTGATATATTAGTTATGAGGGGGTGGTTGATACAATACTGATATCTTAGTTATGAGGGGTGGTTGATACAGTGTTGATATATTAGTTATGAGGGGGTGGTTGATACAGTGTTGATATATACACTACCAGTCAAAAGCTGGGAAGTAGCTACTAAAACTAACTCAGACTCAACGGGAAGTAGCCACTAAAACTAACTCAGACTCAATGGGAAGTAGCTACTAAAAATAACTCAGACTCAATGGGAAGTAGCTACTAAAAATAACTCAGACTCAATGGGAAGTAGCTACTAAAACTAACTCAGACTCAATGGGAAGTAGCTACTAAAACTAACTCAGACTCAATGGGAAGTAGCTACTAAAACTAACTCAGACTCAATGGGAAGTATCTACTAAAACTAACTCAGACTCAATGGGAAGTAGCTACTAAAACTAACTCAGACTCAATGGGAAGTAGCTACTAAAACTAACTCAGACTCAATGGGAAGAAGCTACTAAAACTAACTCAGACTCAATGGGAAGTAGCTACTAAAACTAACTCAGACTCAATGGGAAGTAGCTACTAAAACTAACTCAGACTCAATGGGAAGTAGCTACCTAGTAGCTGGGTGACAGCTGCACACGCATTCTACGCATGAACTACACCCATCATCAATACTTTTAATCACAAATAAACAATCATCAGTTTTAGAACTGAAAATGTACCATTATTTGTGTAAAACTAACAGTGAAATACGACTCAGACTCATCCTCTGGCTTAAAAACAGAAGTCCAAACTCTGGTGGTACGGTAGCTCAATGTACGATAGTTTCCTGGGAAGACACAGAAGAAAAACAACACTTCTCAATCAAAACCGTCTAACCTATAGCAGAGCGCTTTGACACACCCACTCCTTTCCACACGCCCACTACTTTCCTTTCGACACACCCACTCCTTTCCACACGCCCACTACTTTCCTTTCGACACACCCACTCCTTTTCCACACGCCCACTACTTTCCTTTCGACACACCCACTCCTTTTCCACACGCCCACTACTTTCCTTTCCACACACCCACTCGGCCATACTCCGTTGGCCATATTTGGATGCAGCTACTCCCTTTTCAGTGGAAAGCCAAAAGGTGGTTAGACCCAGAGCCTTGTGTTTAGACTGAGCCAGCTCACAGTACAATTCCACCCTATCCGCTTACGGGTTAATGTTTTGGTTGGCCAACAATATTTTAAGACTATTTTAATGCCTGTCTGTTTAGTGCTCCTTGCTTGATGTTGCTGAACCCTTATTGGGAGGTCACTAACTAGTCTGTATATTCCACTGATTCATATGGATACCAGTCCATTCATTGGCTGTAAAAGTGGGTAAAAACAGAAAAGCATATAACTGTAGCTATGTGGTCTTTACTTGATGTGGTGTGCAGCATAGAGTGTATAGTCCTTTAGTCTCTATGGGCCAGATGGTAGTGTACAGTTCAGAGATGGCTTGATGTGGTGTGCAGCATAGAGTGTATAGTCCTTTAGTCTCTATGGGCCAGATGGTAGTGTACAGTTCAGAGACGGCTTGATGTGGTGTGCAGCATAGAGTGTATAGTCCTTTAGTCTCTATGGGCCAGATGGTAGTGTACAGTTCAGAGATGGCTTGATGTGGTGTGCAGCATAGAGTGTATAGTCCTTTAGTCTCTATGGGCCAGATGGTAGTGTACAGTTCAGAGATGGCTTGATGTGGTGTGCAGCATAGAGTGTATAGTCCTTTAGTCTCTATGGGCCAGATGGCCAGTTGGTGAGGATTACAGCATGGGGAAAGAAACTGTTCAGATGGGGGTCTATAACATCCAATCACATAGGTTTACAGCAGCGGACAGTTGAAAATTCATCGCTTCTAACTCAAACTGCCTTGGTTTAAATAAAGACAATTTCTGTAAAGATAAAAAAGTATATAACTTATAAATCATGAGCCTCATCTTGAGGAGTCACCTGTGACAGTATTCATAAAGAGTAGGAGTACTGATCTGGGATCAGTGTTTCCTTTTAGATCAAAATGAAACAGATTAAATGGACAGGGGGGCCCTGATCCTAGATCAGCACTCCTCCTCTGGGAAACTGCATGTATGAAACCGAACACATAGTCGTAGTCTAGTTACAGCAGGTGTTTACTGCCATCTAGTGGAAGATACCAATAAAACACTTTATTATCAGGATGGGGAGACGGCTGAGCTGAAACTGAAAGTACAGCATCCATTTGGAGATGACAGAGCAGAAAACACTATATGGAGAGAACTGAAAAATAAAGTAAGTATTTCCGAACAATAGTCTATTCTAAAGGACAGAGTAAGAGAATGAATACCTGGAATGAGATATAAGGTAGACTATTATACATGTTATTTAGATTGTCATTAAGGAGACACCTATTTACATTTACATTTACATTTACATGTTTAGTCATTCAGCAGACGCTCTTATCCAGAGCGACTTACAGTTAGTGAGTGCATACATTATTATTTTACAACCCTTATTCCATGAAACATATTAACGCTGTAGAACTGATGCGCATCAAGAACTAAGGTGACAAATCACAGGAAAACTACTTTAGGCTCTCTAGAGCACGTTAGATACATTCTGTCGAGGTGGTTTAAACTGCATTCTAATGTCGACTTTGCTTATGGAAAACCATATCATGCCAAGGTTGTTACACATGCTCTGTTCTTGGGTTTTGCTATCAGTCAAACGTCTGGTAACTTAATCAGATGAAATGAATCAGACAGCAGCAGGTCAGATGGTTGAAAATCACAGATTCATATCCTCATTTCAAAGTGCAATGTTTACAGAAGACAAAGACCATCTTGTGGTCTTCCTATTTGTCGTTAGTGGCGCTCTCCATTCTCCGCTGCCGTGGTGCTGAACTCAGCACTGCACGCCTTGCATTTCTCCTGCGCTCGCTAGCAACAGCTGTCCGTGGTCCTGATATAAAACGTTGGTGCAATATTAGAAAACAGCTCATTCTTAGTCTCACAGTTTGATATATACAGTTGTTCATTTTACCCAGGACTTTTCCAATATAGTTAGTCTACAACATTCTGTTTGGAACACCGTCTTTGTACTGGAACCATGTTTGTTCAATGGACAAAGGTACTGGATCCTTTTGTTCCAAATGCCACGCTATTCCCTTGTATAGTTTCGTTTTGACGCTTGGAGCGTTTGATTTATGTAAACAGAATAAACTCTGGACTTCGGTATTTTTCCTCCTGCGCCTGACTCCTTCCTTCACACGTCGTCACACTGGAACAATGTTTGTTCAATGGACAAAGGTACTGGATCATTTTGTTCCAAATGCCACGCTATTCCCTTGAAAGTGCACTACTTTTGACCAGAGTTCTTTGATGGAATCCAATATCTGTCAATTAGAAATTGAGTAACAATTACACAATAATAAAAAGGGCCTATATGAGTTACATTAGAATCACTAATTATGTTTGGTAGGCTAATTGTTCATTGGAAATATAAACAGTATCTGACATTAGTGTGTGTCAGATGAATGTGGGCATTATGAGGGGGTGGTTGATACAATGTTGATATATTAGTTATGAGGGGGTGGTTGATACAATGTTGATATATTAGTTATGAGGGGGTGGTTGATACAATGTTGATATATTAGTTATGAGGGGTGGTTGATACAATGTTGATATATTAGTTATGAGGGGGTGGTTGATACAATGTTGATATATTAGTTATGAGGGGTGGTTGATACAATGTTGATATATTAGTTATGAGGGGGTGGTTGATACAATGTTGATATATTAGTTATGAGGGGTGGTTGATACAATGTTGATATATTAGATATGAGGGGGTGGTTGATACAATGTTGATATATTAGTTATGAGGGGTGGTTGATACAATGTTGATATATTAGTTATGAGGGGGTGGTTGATACAATGTTGATATATTAGTTATGAGGGGTGGTTGATACAATGTTGATATATTAGTTATGAGGGGGTGGTTGATACAATGTTGATATATTAGTTATGAGGGGTGGTTGATACAATGTTGATATATTAGATATGAGGGGTGGTTGATACAATGTTGATATATTAGTTATGAGGGGTGGTTGATACAATGTTGATATATTAATTATGAGGGGGTGGTTGATACAATGTTGATATATTAGTTATGAGGGGGTGGTTGATACAATGTTGATATATTAGTTATGAGGGGGTGGTTGATACAATGTTGATATATTAGTTATGAGGGGTGGTTGATACAATGTTGATATATTAGTTATGAGGGGGTGGTTGATACAATGTTGATATATTAGTTATGAGGGGGTGGTTGATACAATGTTGATATATTAGTTATGAGGGGTGGTTGATACAATGTTGATATATTAGATATGAGGGGTGGTTGATACAATGTTGATATATTAGTTATGAGGGGGTGGTTGATATAATGTTGATATATTAGTTATGAGGGGGTGGTTGATACAATGTTGATATATTAGTTATGAGGGGGTGGTTGATACAATGTTGATATATTAGTTATGAGGGGGTGGTTGATACAATGTTGATATATTAGTTATGAGGGGTGGTTGATACAATGTTGATATATTAGTTATGAGGGGTGGTTGATACAATGTTGATATATTAGTTATGAGTGGGTGGTTGATACAATGTTGATATATTAGATATGAGGGGGTGGTTGATACAATGTTGATATATTAGTTATGAGGGGGTGGTTGATACAATGTTGATATATTAGTTATGAGGGGGTGGTTGATACAATGTTGATATATTAGTTATGAGGGGTGGTTGATACAATGTTGATATATTAGTTATGAGGGGTGGTTGATACAATGTTGATATATTAGTTATGAGTGGGTGGTTGATACAATGTTGATATATTAGTTATGAGGGGGTGGTTGATACAATGTTGATATATTAGTTATGAGGGGGTGGTTGATACAATGTTGATATATTAGTTATGAGGGGGTGGTTGATACAATGTTGATATATTAGTTATGAGGGGTGGTTGATACAATGTTGATATATTAGTTATGAGGGGTGGTTGATACAATGTTGATATATTAGTTATGAGGGGGTGGTTGATACAATGTTGATATATTAGATATGAGGGGGTGGTTGATACAATGTTGATATATTAGTTATGAGGGGGTGGTTGATACAATGTTGATATATTAGTTATGAGGGGTGGTTGATACAATGTTGATATGTTAGTTATGAGAGGTGGTTGATACAATGTTGATATATTAGTTATGAGGGGGTGGTTGATACAATGTTGATATATTAGTTATGAGGGGGTGGTTGATACAATGTTGATATATTAGTTATGAGGGGGTGGTTGATACAATGTTGATATATTAGATATGAGGGGGTGGTTGATACAACGTTGATATATTAGTTTTGAGGGGGTGGTTGATACAATGTTGATATATTAGTTATGCGGGGGTGGTTGATACAATGTTGGTATATTAGTTATGAGGGGGTGGTTGATACAATGTTGATATATTAGTTATGAGGGGTGGTTGATACAATGTTGATATATTAGATATGAGGGGGTGGTTGATACAATGTTGATATATTAGATATGAGGGGGTGGTTGATACAATGTTGATATATTAGTTATGAGGGGGTGGTTGATACAATGTTGATATATTAGTTATGAGGGGTGGTTGATACAATGTTGATATGTTAGTTATGAGATGTGGTTGATACAATGTTGATATATTAGTTATGAGGGGGTGGTTGATACAATGTTGATATATTAGTTATGAGGGGGTGGTTGATACAATGTTGATATATTAGTTATGAGGGGGTGGTTGATACAATGTTGATATATTAGATATGAGGGGGTGGTTGATACAACGTTGATATATTAGTTTTGAGGGGGTGGTTGATACAATGTTGATATATTAGTTATGCGGGGGTGGTTGATACAATGTTGGTATATTAGTTATGAGGGGGTGGTTGATACAATGTTGATATATACAACACCAGTCAAAAACTGGGAAAGAGTTACTAAAACTAACTCAGATTCATGGGAAGTAGCTACTAAAACTAACTCAGACTCAATGGAAAGTATCTACTAAAACTAACTCAGACTCAATGGGAAGTAGCTACTAAAACTAACTCAGACTCAATGGGAAGTAGCTACTAAAACTAACTCAGACTCAATGGGAAGTAGCTTCTAAAACTAACTCAGACTCAATGGGAAGTAGCTACTAAAACTAACTCAGACTCAATGGGAAGTAGCTACTAAAACTAACTCAGACTCAATGGGAAGTAGCTACTAAAACTAACTCAGACTCAATGGGAAGTAGCTTCTAAAACTAACTCAGACTCAATGGGAAGTAGCTACTAAAACTAACTCAGACTCAATGGGAAGTAGCTACTAAAACTAACTCAGACTCAACGGGAAGTAGCTACTAAAACTAACTCAGACTCAACGGGAAGTAGCTACTAAAACTAACTCAGACTCAATGGAAAGTATCTGCTAAAACTAACTCAGACTCAATGGGAAGTAGCTACTAAAACTAACTCAGACTCAATGGGAAGTAGCTACTAAAACTAACTCAGACTCAATGGGATGTAGCTACTAAAACTAACTCAGACTCAATGGGAAGTAGCTACTAAAACTAACTCAGACTCAATGGGAAGTAGCCACTAAAACTAACTCAGACTCAATGGGAAGTAGCTACTAAAACTAACTCAGACTCAATGGGAAGTAGCTACTAAAACTAACTCAGACTCAATGGGAAGTAGCTACTAAAACTAACTCAGACTCAATGGGAAGTATCTGCTAAAACTAACTCAGACTCAATGGGAAGTAGCTACCTAGTAGCTGGGTGACAGCTGCACACGCATTCTACACATGAACTACACCCATCATCAATACTTTTAATCACAAATAAACAATCATCAGTTTTAGAACTGAAAATGTACCATTATTTGTGTAAAACTAACAGTGAAATACGACTCAGACTCATCCTCTGGCTTAAAAACAGAAGTCCAAACTCTGGTGGTACGGTAGCTCAATGTACGGTAGTTTCCTGGGAAGACACAGAAGAAAAACAACACTTCACAATCAAAACCATCTAACCTATAGCAGAGCACTTTCGACACACCCACTCCTTTTCCACACGCCCACTACTTTCCTTTCGACACACCCACTCCTTTTCCACACACCCACTACTTTCCTTTCGACACACCCACCCCTTTTCCACACGCCCACTACTTTCCTTTCGACACACCCACTCCTTTTCCACACGCCCACTACTTTCCTTTCGACACACCCACTCCTTTTCCACACGCCCACTACTTTCCTTTCGACACACCCACTCCTTTTCCACACGCCCACTACTTTCCTTTCGACACACCCACTCCTTTTCCACATGCCCACTACTTTCCTTTCGTCACACCCACTCCTTTTCCACACGCCCACTACTTTCCTTTCGACACACCCACTCGGCCATACTCCGTTCGCCATATTTGGATGCAGCTACCCCCTTTCCAGTGGAAAGCCAAAAGGTGGTTCCACCCAGAGCCATGTGTTTAGATTGAGCCAGCTCACAGTACAATTCCACACTATCCGCTTACGGGTTAACGTTTTGGTTGGCCAACAATATTTTAAGACTATTTTAATGCCTGTCTGTTTAGTGCTCCTTGCTTGATGTTGCTGAACACTTATTGGGAGGTGGCTAACTAGTCTGTATATTCCACTGATTCATATGGATGCCAGTCCATTCATTGGCTGTAAAAGTGGGTAAAAACAGAAAAGCATATAACTGTAGCTATGTGGTCTTTACTTGATGTGGTGTGCAGCATAGAGTGTATAGTCCTTTAGTCTCTATGGGCCAGATGGTAGTGTACAGTTGAGAGATGGCTTGATGTGGTGAGCAGCATAGAGTGTATAGTCCTTTAGTCTCTATGGGCCAGATGGTAGTGTACAGTTCAGAGATGGCTTGATGTGGTGTGCAGCATAGAGTGTATAGTCCTTTAGTCTCTATGGGCCAGATGGCCAGTTGGTGAGGGCTAAAGCATGGGGAAAGAAACTGTTCAGATGGGGGTCTATAACATCCAATCACATAGGTTTACAGCAGCGGACAGTTGAAAATTCATCGCTACTAAATCAAACTGCCTTGGTTTAAATAAAAACAATTTCTGTAAAGATAAAAAAGTATACAACTTATAAATCATGAGCCTCATCTTGAGGAGTCACCTGTGACAGTATTCATAAAGAGTAGGAGTACTGATCTGGGATCAGTTTTTCCTTTTAGATCATAATGAAACAGATTAAATGGACAGGGGGGACCTGATCCTAGATCAGCACTCCTCCTCTGGGAAACTGCCTTTATGAATAAGGGCCCAGGAGTCACCAGGACCAACTGGAAGTAATCTCGATAAGAGCTTCTGCTAAATGACTAAAATGTAAATGTAGTATGAGTCAGCAGGACCAGGAAACCAAACGCATGGTGTTGTACAGTCTAGTTACAGCAGTGGTTCACTGCCATCTAGTGGAAGATACCAATAAAACACTTTATTATCAGGGTGGGGACGGCTGAGCTGAAACAGAAAATACAGGATCCATTTGGAGATGACAGAGCAGAAAACACTATATGGAGAGAACTGAAAAATAAAGTAAGTATTTCTGAACAATAATCTATTCTAATGGACAGAGTAAGATAATGAATACCTGGAATGAGATATAGGGTAGGCTATTATCATTGTCATTAAGGAGACACCTATTTTACAACCCTTATACCATGAAACATATTTTCAATTTTTTTTTAATATTTTTAATTTATTTAAATTTTTATGTATAATTTTTTGTATTTTTTTTGTATTATTATTTTTTTTTTCTTTTTTTTTTTCTATTATTTTTTTTTTTATTTTTTTTTTTTTTTTTTATAATATGTTTATTATTTTCCAATAAAAATAAAGTAAAAGAGACAGCAATACAAACAATGACATTCATTGTACTGTTGGATGGGATGGCCAGTTTAGAGGACAAAATAAAAGTTAACTCACACATACACAAAATAAAACAAAATCCTATTAGGTGGTACGTGTATAAGAAGACAGCATATAGTCATTACAAGCAGTGTAGTTCAGCCAAAAATAAATATTGAGTGGAGTACAGCACAGAGTAGCAGCAGATCGTCAGCCCAGTTATGAAGCGGGACTAGACCACTTATCCAGTATCGGCTGCCATATTTTGTAAAACAATGGACTTCTATTGGAGGTGTTGTATCGAATCTTTTCCATATGGATTACATTCCCTAAATCCCGTAACCACATTTCAAAGGTAGGTACAGTCTCCAATTTCCAAAATTGCAATATGAGCCTTTTGGCTAATAGAGTACAAAGAGAGACAGCTTTACCCTCCTGGTTATTCCCATCAACTGTACCAAACAGAGCGATCAATGGGTCTGGGGCTAGAACTCTATCAAAGGCCTTAGATAAGTAATCAAAAATGAGAGCCCAGTAAGCCTGTAATTTAGGGCATGTCCAGAATAAGTGGGACAACGTCCCCTCCTCCTGCTTGCACCTCTCACACAGTGGTGAGGTGTCCGGGAATATTTTATGCAGTTTTACTTTTGAGTAGTGTAACCTGTGTATCACCTTAAACTGTACAAGGTTGTGTCTGGCATTCACTGAACTGTGGTTTATATTCCTGAGAGCTTCTATCCAGTCCTCATTTGAGATTTCTGAACCAAGTTCTTGTTCCCAAGCCCTTTTAATGGTGTCTGTGGATACCTCTATGTGGGCCTGTAGCACATCATACAGTCTGGAGACCGACCCTTTTGAATGGGGTTTGACAAGGATCAAGCTATCTAATGTAGGGCTATTTGGCTTCATGCCATACTGTGGGATGTGTGTCCTTAAGAAATTCCTGATTTGGAGGTATCTGAAAAAATGTGTTGTTGGCATGTTGAACTTTGCCTGTAGTTGTTGAAATGAAGCTAACTGACTATCTATGTATAGATTACCAATTGTTGTGAGCCCCTTCTCCCTCCACTGTGAAAACACCACATCATCCATTGCAGGGTGGAAAGCATGATTCCGGCTAATCGGGCTGTCTATGTACACAGTGGGTATGTTAAGAAAATCCCTAATCTGTTTCCAGATCCTAAGAGTATGACAAATGACTGGATTGGAGTCATAAGTGGCTTTTTTCACATATGATGGGCTATTAACAAGTGCAGGGAGTGAGGAGCGTTGACAGGAGGCCTGCTCAATCAAAAGCCATGAAGGCATATCCTTCCGTCTCATCTCAGGTAAACTTTCCCTCCAGAAAGACACAATGTTCAGGTTAGCAGCCCAATAATACAGTTTGAAGTGAGGAAGGCCAAAGCCCCCCTCTATCTTGTACTTGCATAAATGCTTCTTTGCAATTCTGGCTGCCTTGTTATCCCATAAAAATGGAGTTACTATTGAATCCAGTTTCTTAAAATAGCTTTGTGGTATGAAATTGGGTAGACATTGGAAGAGGTAAAGAAACCTGGGTAGGACAACCATTTTAATAGCGTTTATACGACCAACCAAGGAAATAGGCAGAGTTTTCCAGAAATCTATATTTTGTTTAAGCTGATATATTTTCATGTCCCAATTCACTTTCAATAGCTGGTCTAGGTCTCTTGTCACTACAATGCCAAGGCTTGTGAACTTGTCCCTCACAGTTCTAAGCGGGGTAGATTGCAGAAATTGCATATCCACAGGCCGTGATATTGGCATCATCTCACTTTTTTGCCAGTTTATCTTGTAGCCAGAGAAGGAGCCGAATGTGTTTATCAAGTTAAGTAATGGTGGAATAGACGTTTTAGGCTTGGACAAAAACAAAAGAACATCGTCTGCATATAGGGAAATTTTGTGCTGTGTGTCTTTTATTTTAACCGAAGCTATATCGGCACATGCCCGAATGCGCGTAGCAAGGGGTTCCATGGCTATAGCGAAGAGAGCAGGCGAAATAGGGCACCCCTGTCGGCACCCCTTGAACAGGCGGAATGACTGCGAAATTTCCTGATTGGTCACCACGGACGCCATTGGGTGTGCATAAATAATTCTTATCCAATTAATAAATTCCTTTCCAAATCCGAAATGCTCCAGAACCGACATCATATACTTCCACTCAATCTGATCAAACGCCTTCTCTGCATCAAGAGCTATTACCACTGCCTCAACTTTATGATCATGATACATTACGTTGAAAAGGCGTCTCAAATTGTAGTATATATGTCGGCCCGGGATAAAACCTGTCTGGTCAGGGTGTATGATGTCGGAAATATATTTTTTCAATCGGTTTGCCAATATCTTTGTCAACACCTTGTTTTCTATGGGGAGTAACGACACGGGGCGATACGACGACATCTCCATGGAATCTCTATCTTTTTTCAAGATCAGGGCTATTGTAGCCTCATACAGTGTTTGCGGGAGTTTGGTATTTTCTTTGGATTGTTGAAACATTCGCAGCATAAGTGGAGATAGACTAGCGCAGTACTTCTTATAGAATTCTATTACATATCCATCGGGCCCAGGGGCCTTGCTGTTTGGAAATTGTGCTATCGCTGTGTTAATTTCATCTAAGGTTATCCCTGCATCGAGTGCGGCAGCTGCCCCCCCGTCTAGTTTAGGAAGTTCACAATCAGCGAGAAAGCGTTCCATAGTTTGTGGATCAGTAGCATCGCATTTTGATTGGTATAGCTCTGAGTAAAACTGTGCAAAGCATTTATTAATGTCCTGCGGATCTGTTACTATTTTACCCTTCTTGTCTTTTATTTTGTGAATAGCTCTAGATGCTTGTACATGCCTTAGCTGTCTTGCTAATAATTTATGTGGTTTGTCCCCCAGTTCAAAATAACTTTGTTGCGTTCTAGCAAGTAAAGAGCCCACCCGTTTCGAAAGGATGGTATTGTATTCATACTTTAACTTTGTGATCTTCTCAAGGACTGTATACGAGGAATTTGTCCTAAAAACGTTCTCCTGTTCCCCTAACTCTCTTTCAATTTCTCTCAGCCTAGTATTGGCACGTTTCTTCCTCTCTGATGTATAAGAAATAATGTAACCTCTAATCACAGCCTTTAGAGATTCCCAAAGGGTGGAGTCGTCAACATCCCCCGTGTCGTTAGTACTGAGGAAAAAGGCAATCTGCTCCTCCAAATACTGACAAAAAGCCTCATCTTTCAACAGGTATGCGTCTAAGCGCCACGGTCGCCGACCTGTCGACATATTGTCGAGTTTCAGCACCATGGACAGAGGAGAGTGGTCCGTAATTAGAATGGGGTGATAGGTAACCGACTCAGCTGCTGAGATTAGTTTGGAGTCCAACAAAAAATAGTCAATTCTGGAATATGATTTATGAACTGATGAGAAGAAAGAATAATCCCTGTCTGTTGGGTGCGTCAGTCTCCAAATATCGACAATGTTAAGGTTTGTCATCAATGTATTTAGACAGACACTGGCATTTGATTGTTGAAGTGACCTTGATAGCTGTTTATCTAAAAGAGGGTCTAACGTACAGTTAAAGTCACCTCCAACAATAACACTTGTATCCGAGATATTTGGTATGGCCTTAAATACCCTTTGAAAAAATACTGGATCATCGAAGTTGGGTCCATATAAATTGACCAAGGTTATTGGTTTTGAATTCAGTGTACCAGCCACAATAATATACCGACCATTAGGATCTGAAATCGAGGTTGAGTAAACAAAAGGAATGTTTTTCCTTATCAGGATTGCTACCCCTCTCGCTTTTGCATCAAAGTTAGACTGGTATATCTGACCGATCCAGCCGACTCGTAGCTTGGCCTGCGCGGAGCGTTTAATATGAGTTTCTTGAAGAAGCACTATGTCAGCACCCAGTGATTTAAGATGAGAAAAAACCTTAGCTCGTTTCACGACATGCCCTAATCCATTACAGTTCCAGCTGACTATCTTTATTCCACCTGGTCTACTCTGTGCTCGGTCACTATGTGGCATTTCTTATTTTAAAGCAAATTGCTGCTGTCATGCAAAACCCAGAAGAAAAACGTCCCGCCGTGCGGGAGCTTGTCATCCCACCTGTACTAATAAACGTGAACATAAAACACAGACCCCAACCCCCCTCCCGTCCCTTTACTGAGTGACTTCCCCAAACGAAGCACTCCTTGGCTAACACACAAACGTTAGGGTGTCTAGACATAAAGCTTGAACTAACTCGTCGTCTATAGATGCTCCGCATATAAACTAATATTGAATAACACTTAACTTAACTCTCATGTTAGGGGGTGAGTGGCGCTAAAACATGACATGCCAAACAATGCTATATTAGCCACAACATCTCACCTATCCTATAAGTCCCAATTTCTGATCTTCTGATCGAAAAGACATAGGCCGGAAATTCAATTCACACACAATCCTGGCCTGTATTTGGCCATTTAGCCTGCTGGCACAGCCGTTCTGTATCCTCAGTCGGGGAGCTTGCTTGTCAAGAACAGATCTGCCTCTTTTGCGTTGTCAAACGTACGTGTTGATCCCTCGACTGTCACCTTAAACCGGGCTGGGAAGAGGAATCCATATCGGATGTTGGCCGCCCTGCATTTGTTGCGTACCTCATCATACTCTTTCCGTTGGTTCCTCACCTCCAGGGTAAGATCTGGATAGAAAGACACCCTGGCTCCGTTGTAGTTAAGGGGGAACTTTTGACTAGCCAGCTTGAGGATGAGATCCCTGGTGTGGGGATAGTGCAGCCTTACAATGAATGGCCTTGGTGGCCCGCCCTTGGCCGGCTTCGTTGCCTGTGCTCTGTGTGCGCGGTCGATCAGGATGGCCGTTTTGAAGTGATCACTCCCCAGCAATGCCGGTATCAGCTCCGAGACAAATTCAGTGGGTTTCCCTTTCTCCGTGTCCTCCTGGATCCCACATATTCGGATGTTCTGGCGTCTTGAATGCGACTCGAGCATTTCCAGTCGGGCCTTCAGGGTTTTGTTGTCATTTTTGAGCGTTGCGCACTGTTTCTCTATGTCCTGTAGCCTGGCCTCGTGATCGATTGTCGTCTGCTCAACCTCGTGCACCCTTCCCTTAGTTGCCTTCACAGTTTCGGCCAAAGTCCCAATACTCTTTGAGATATCAGCCAACCTTGTGTCCACCTTCTTGCTTAGTGCGTTTATGGCAGCCAGTATGTCACTTTGAGTAGGATCTGTGGGGAGCTCTTGGAAGCTAGCCTCTTCAGCTAGCTCCTCGTGGGTCGGCGACGTTGAAATTGGTTTGTTGTCTATCTCATTCCAATTATCTTGTTTAGCGCCCCCTTTTTTGTTGCCTTTTCCCTTTGTCATATTTGTTTGAAGTTATAGGTTGTGAGAGGTTAAGATAAATATGAATTTGTTTCAAAATTGAGCGGAGCTCTAGCAATGCACGTCTACTCCATAGCACGCTCTCTAGCGCCCCCCCATTCCATGAAACATATTAACGCTGTAGAACTGATGCGCATCAAGAAATAAGGTGACAAATCACAGGAAAACTACTTTAGGCGCTCTAGAGCACGTTAGATACATTCTGTCGGAGGTGGTTTAAACTGCATTCTAATGTCGACTTTGCTTATGGAAAACCATATCATGCGAAGTGTTATGATTGCGTAATTCAACTTCTGGTATTGGAATAAGAATCAAGAGATCTTCAATCCAAGCTAAATTTATTATATGCAAAATATATGTATGATAAGTATGAAAGTTCGTATACGGGCTCACTGACAAACCACGCAGGGCCGACAGAGAACTAAAATTATTGTTTACAGATTCTTTCTCAAATACTCTGACAGAAAGTTTCCACCTCTTCTGTTGGCCAACCAGAGCAAAGGACTGAGTGTGGTCCAGACTCCATTTCAGCCAATCCGTTGGCGCGGGGGTTGGTCTCAACTCCTTGGCACTCCAGTTGTTGCCAGGCATGGTTGCTATGATAATAACCTGCAGAGTCAGCACCGAGAATACACAAAATCCACTGTAGCCAGGTTCAAGGACAGTTTCACAGAATACAAAGAGGCAGTGAGGTCTAGTACTTTGAGACACAAGTTCTTATCTCCCCCTACTCCCTAAAACAGCTCCTCACATTAATCACAGCTTGTTAGGTGAAACAATTTATATCAGTCCAGTACAAACCCTTCATGCTTAATCATCAATGCATTCCTTCCAAGCTATTCATCACATACAAATCCAATTATGAGAAAAATAAAACCCAACAGAAGGTTTTTACACATGCTCAGGTCTTGGGTTTTGTTATCAGTCAAACGTCTGGTAAAGATGGTGGAGGCGCTTTTAAATGATAGGGTTTTATGTTTATCTCAGGGTTTCTAAATCCCTTTGTTCTTGCACAGGACCTACACACCTGATTCAACTAATCATCAGATATTTTAAGACAGTTTATTTGAGGACTGTTAACAATTATTATAGGCCTACAGTAAATCATATTTTGGAGAGAAAAAACACAACTAAACCTGGTTTCGAGTAAATTATAAGTTTAGCTAAAATAATGTAAGAGATGTCTTGAAGAAGGACTGTAAAAAAAAATTGAAGCAAGCTTTGGCACAATGTCAGGAGTTACTGCAATCACATGCAACTGACTGTTAGCGCCACCCTCTGGTTACTATTGGTATATAAAGGGGTGTGGCCATGACTGCAGTTGAAACTGAAAATAACAAAGTATCTGTACAGGGGCCATTTTGAGATGACAGAGCAGCTCATAGTTTCATCATCTCTAAACTGCAACGCAGTTTGAAAGTAAAGTGAGTATTTCAGGTTAATAATCTAGAATAAAGGGAACATTTGGAATTCACCAAACTAGTGTTGGAGTGCTGCTGGGCCATTCCTACCATGCAGAGCCTTTTCTGGCCCCAGGAAATATCACTTCTTATTTAGTGGAAAATGTGGATTCCAAAAGGCTTTAAATATAAAGTCAGGTGTCCTTTACCTTAAACTGGAGGCAAAAGAAACACACACTTGTTTAGGAGAGGTGCTGGCTAACAGAGTAGAACACCTGTTTAGGAGAGGTACTGGCTAACAGAGTAGAACACCTGTTTAGGAGAGGTGCTGGGTAACAGAGTAGAACACCTGTTTAGGAGAGGTGCTGGGTAACAGAGTAGAACACCTGTTTAGGAGAGGTGCTGGGTAACAGAGTAGAACACCTGTTTAGGAGAGGTGCTGGCTAACAGAGTAGAACACCTGTTTAGGAGAGGTGCTGGGTAACAGAGTAGAACACCTGTTTAGGAGAGGTGCTGGGTAACAGAGTAGAACACCTGTTTAGGAGAGGTGCTGGCTAACAGAGTAGAACACCTGTTTAGGAGAGGTGCTGGGTAACAGAGTAGAACACCTGTTTAGGAGAGGTGCTGGGTAGCAGAGGAGAACACCTGTTTAGGAAAGGTGCTGGGTAACAGAGGAGACACCTGTTTAGGAGAGGTGCTGGGTAGCAGAGTAGAACACCTGTTTAGGAGAGGTGCTGGGTAACAGAGGAGAACACCTGTTTAGGAGAGGTGCTAGCTAGCAGAGTAGAACACCTGTTTAGGAGAGGTGCTGGCTAGCAGAGGAGAACACTTGTAAAAGAAAAGGAGAGTCTCACTCTGTGAGCTCAGATGAAATAATGTAATAACCTGATAACCAATGTTTCAACAGACAGCGGTCTTCATCATTTACCTTAAAAATACCAAAATATGGATCCTGAAAGGGAATTTGATGCATTTTCATATGGGTTAAATGGAATAGTAACTGAAATCTGGACACTGACTGTAGGCCTGTAACCTAATATAATATTAACTGCTGCAGAATTATGGATTTCTGGCATTTAAATGATACAACAAATGTTCATTTTGTCTCGGGAACAGGGGTGGATAAACGTTATTCATTTCAGTATCTCTTGAGATAATGTGAATGAGACTGTAAGGTGTTATCTTTGACACTATTACGCAAACAGTATTTTCAACCTTATCAACGTTATTAAACCGTTCAAACTGATGACATTTGGACATTTTGCACAGGACCAATCTTTCCACTGTTTTGGAGTTATTGCGTTTTCTCCCGGTATCTAAACGAAACGCTGATCTTTAGCAGTTTTAACAAGATGACTAATGCATTCATTCTGTCAATGTACAACATTATTCTGCTGACCACTACTTTATTTAGTCTTCTGGGGCAACACGTTATAACAGAAGAGAAGCTGCATGTATCAAACTATAGTTGACAAACAAATGGCCGACCAAATGTGGCTAATTATAAGGAGAAACGTATCAAAATTAGGGGTGAAAGTAGCCAGTAGGCTATACGGTCCTGTACAGAGAATCAGCTAAATCCATTATTACGGTGGATCAAACTGGTGGCCTACTTTTTGAAGGGATATTTTTGATAATCAGATGAAAACATAATCACATATGATATGTGAAACTGAGCCTGAGCAGACCTCAGAAACATCTGTAACAGGGATAAGATGTGAACATGCATCAACTCAAAAACAGAATACTGAAGTATCCTGAATAATAACGGGATATTGGTGTGCATGTCAACGTGGTGGCTGGTACAGCAGGGGTTTACTGCCCTCTAGTGGAATATACCAATAAAACACTTGATTATCAGGTTGAGCTGAAACAGAAAGTAAATGTGTTATTTTCTACAGGATCCATTTGGAGATGACAGAGCAGAAAACACTATATGGGGAGAACTGAAAAATAAAGTAAGTATTTCTGAACAATAATCTATTCTAATGGACAGAGTAAGATAATGAATACCTGGAATGAGATATTACTAGTTAGTAGAACTGCTATTTGAGCTTAGTTGCTGACAGACAGCAGTTTTCAAAGTGGAAACTAATCAGTATTCCTTAGTGTTATAAGGTAGGCCATTATCATTGTCATTATGGAGACACCTATTTTACAACCCTTATTCCATAAAACATATTAACGCTGTAGAACTGATGCACATCAAGAAATAAGGTGACAAATCACAGGAAAACTACTTTAGGCGCTCTAGAGCACGTTAGATACATTCTGTCGGAGGTGGTTTAAACTGCATTCTAATGTCGACTTTGCTTATGGAAAACCATATCATGCGAAGGTTTTTACACATGCTCAGTTGTTGGGTCTCGAGTGGAAATTTTGAAAATGGAAGTTATGGAACTCCATCATGTGCTTCTGTTATGAGAAAAACTCCACAATGAAACAGACATTAAATATGGAGAATGATAGATCTGTTGGCCATCAAGTAGCCTATTCATTGTTATGCCTGTCTAGGCAACTGTAGCCTGCCATTTTATACTATAAATATGTTGAAATGACTGGAGTCGTTGCAAATCATTTTGTGCCACTTGTGTAGCCAACCTGGAGCTGGCAAACAGATGTAATAAATAGCCTTTAACTTCAGTTTATTGTTGTTGTAGCCTTGTGTTATTATGTAATTAATAATGGCCGTGTTTAGTTCATTCAATTGGAAGTTATCAAGTGTCACCATGGTCACAGTTCTATCTCAATTGCTGATCAGATGTTAGAATGCATTAGATTGAAGGTAACAGTCAGCCAGATTAGGCTACAGGTATAATAATAACCTGGCTGTTGTTGACAAGCATGGACCTATTCAGTTCATATCCATATTATTAATATTTGATTCAGTGATTGAAATTACGACCCCATCCTCAGTAGCCTATTCCAGCAGGCTACTGGGCAACAGAAGCACTTCCTACCTCAAAATCGCCTTGCTATTCATGTTAAATACATTAATCTGTCAATTTGAACTAAGCAAGCTGCTAAATCATTCAGCTTACATCTTGCCTACATCTTGCCCAGGCTACTGGAGGCTATCTGAAATAAGATGTAAGCCAATCAGGGAAAAATATTTTGGGCTAGTTTTCAGGCCTTGTTGGCGGGTTTTGAGGAATCATTGGCCTCGAAAAAGTAATTGCATTAAATAACCTCACTGTTTGGATATGTCTGTTAGTAAATGTTTTATTTCTAAGAGATCATGAGTAAAAGAGAACTATGGACATTCTAGAATGAGTTGTCACTGTGTTCACCACAACCAACATGCTGCATCTCTGTTTAGGGGTCAGTGGTCTAAAATGAGTCTCTCTGGGGAGAGAGAGGAGGGGGGCCCTGCCTCTAAAATGAGTCTCTCTGGGGAGAGAGAGGAGGGGGGCCCTGCCTCTAAAATGAGTCTCTCTGGGGAGAGAGAGGAGGGGGGCCCTGCCTCTAAAATGAGTCTCTCTGGGGAGAGAGAGGAGGGAGGACTTGCCTCTAAAATGAGTCTCTCTGGGGAACATGACACCAAAACTAAGAGGTGAGCTGAAAATATTGTTCAAGAATTTATATTACAAAATGCTATATAGGAGAAAAGAAAATCACATTTGTGATTTTTCATCAGAAATGATTACTAATGGGTACCTTCAATATAACTATTGTAGATTTTAGATGTGATTTAAAACCATTGTTTAGCTGGAATGTAATGTTCGTATCCTGTATATTTGACTGTGATACGTGGTTGTCTCACCTAGCTACCTTAAGATGAATGCATTTACAGATGCCATATCTTAATTTGACCCAGTTTCTCACAGCAGGAACATAATCCTGCAGCAATAGCAAATGTGCATTTTTATGTGGATTATAATTAAGCGATGTGTTCTGTAGGGGTTCATACATTTTTCATCAGGGAAAATAAAGTCTGACATTTGTAAGTGGAAATTACACATTTTAGACGCCTTTATAAAGCCTTGTAGTGGTTTAATAATTTCTTTATACAATAAAAGCTAATTGACCAACATTTCTGAAAATGGATATATAGCGTTTTAGAATGAAACTCTTGTTTCCCCATCTGAGCTCAGAGTAGATGAGAGCTGTAATGTTTGTCTCTGTTGTGTTGAAGTCCAATCAAGCAGGAGAGACCAGCCTCCCCTGTACCCAGCTGTGTGTCCATGAAGAGTGACCGGTCTATGGATTGTTCTATAGTGTTTAGAGAGGGAGACTTTTCTACTGAACAAAGGTAAGAAGAACTCATGGGTCATGGTCAGTGAGTTAAACAACACTGTCTCTAGTCATTTCTCCTCTCCCATTTTCCCATTTCTTTTTGTTGTTTTCATAATCCATAGGCTAATCATTTTTTTCAATTTTCATAGTCCTGAAACAATATTAAACAAACACAACATTCCCTCCCTGTGTGTGTGTGTGTGTGTGTGTGTGTGTGTGTGTGTGTGTGTGTGTGTGTGTGTGTGTGCACTCCCTGGATGAGGAGATGTAATCTCTATCCTGATTGCCTAGTCACTTTTAACCCTACATACATGTACATATTACCTCAACTACCTGGTACCCCTGCACATTGACTCAGTACTGGTACTCCTTGTATATAGTCTAGTTATTACCTCAACTACCTGGTACCCCTGGACATTGACTCAGTACTGGTACTCCTTGAATATAGTCTAATTATTACCTCAACTACCTGGTACCCCTGCACATTGACTCAGTACTGGTACTCCTTGTATATAGTCTAGTTATTACCTCAACTACCTGGTACCCCTGCACATTGACTCAGTACTGGTACTCCTTGTATATAGTCTAGTTATTACCTCAACTACCTGGTACCCCTGCACATTGACTCAGTACTGGTTCTCCTTGTATATAGTCTAGTTATTACCTCAACTACCTGGTACCCCTGCACATTGACTCAGTACTGGTACTCCTTGTATATAGTCTAGTTATTACCTCAACTACCTGGTACCCCTGCACATTGACTCAGTAGTGGTACTCCTTGTATATAGTCTAGTTATTACCTCAACTACCTGGTACCCCTGCACATTGACTCAGTACTGGTACTCCTTGTATATAGTCTAGTTATTACCTCAACTACCTGGTACCCCTGCACATTGACTCAGTACTGGTACTCCTTGTATATAGTCTAGTTATTACCTCAACTACCTGGTACCCCTGCACATTGACTCAGTACTGGTACTCCTTGTATATAGTCTAGTTATTACCTCAACTACCTGGTACCCCTGCACATTGACTCAGTACTGGTTCTCCTTGTATATAGTCTAGTTATTACCTCAACTACCTGGTACCCCTGCACATTGACTCAGTACTGGTACTCCTTGTATATAGTCTAGTTATTACCTCAACTACCTGATACCCCTGCACATTGACTCAGTACTGGTACTCCTTGTATATAGTCTAGTTATTACCTCAACTACCTGGTACCCCTGCACATTGACTCAGTACTGGTACTCCTTGTATATAGTCTAGTTATTACCTCAACTACCTGGTACCCCTGCACATTGACTCAGTACTGGTACTCCTTGTATATAGTCTAGTTATTACCTCAACTACCTGGTACCCTGGACATTGACTCAGTACTGGTACTCCTTATATATAGTCTAGTTATTACCTCAACTACCTGGTACCCCTGCACATTGACTCAGTGCTGGTACTCCTTATAGCCTCATTATTGTTATTTCATTGTGTTACTATTTCCTTTTTTTATTTAGAGAGAGAGAGAGAGAGAGAGAGAGAGAGAGAGAGAGAGAGAGAGAGAGAGAGAGAGAGAGAGAGAGAGAGAGAGAGAGAGAGAGAGAGAGAGAGAGCGAGAGCGAGAGCTACAGGTAAAACAAATTACCTGGCTGTTGTTGACAAGCATATGCCTATTTAGTTCATATCCAATTTATTAATATTTGATTCATTGATTGAAATTATGACCCCATTCTCAGTAGCCTATTTCAGCAGACTACTGGGCAACAGAAGCACTTCCTACCTCAACATCGTCTTGCTATTCATGTTAAATAAATTAATCTGTCAATTTGAACTAAGCAAGCTGCTAAATCATTCAGCTTACATCTTGCCTACATCTTGCCCAGGCTACTGGAGGCTGTCTGAAATAAGATGTAGGCCTATCAGGGGCTATGTTTTGGCCTAGTTTTCAGGCCTGATGGAGTAGTCATTGGGCTAGAAAAAGTAATTGCTTTAAATCACCTGACTGTTTGGATGTGTCTGTTAGTAAACTGTTTTATTTCTAAGAGATCATGAGTAAAAGAGAATAATGTACATTCAATAATTAGTTGTCACTGTGTTCACCACAACCAACATGCTGGATCTCTGTTTAGGGGTCAGTGGTCTAAAATGAGTCTCTCTGGGGAGAGAGAGGAGGGGGACCCTGCCTCTAAAATGAGTCTCTCTGGGGAACATGACACCAAAGCTAAGAGGTGAGCTGACAATATTGTTTAAGAATTTATATTACAAAATGCTATATAGGAGAAAAGAAAATCACATTTGTGATTTTTCATCAGAAATGATTACTAATGGGTACCTTCAATATAACTATTGTAGATTTGAGATGTGATTTAAAACCATTGTTTAGCTGGAATGTAATGTTCGTATCCTGTATATTTGACTGTGATACGTGGTTGTCTCACCTAGCTACCTTAAGATGAATGCATTTACAGATGCCATATCTTAATTTGACCCTGTTTCTCACAGCTGGAACATAATCCTGCAGCAATAGCAAATGTGTATTATTCGGTGGATTATAATTAAGGGATATTTTGAGGGGTTCATACATTTTTCCTCAGGGAAAATCAAGTCTGACATTTTAAAGTGGAAATTACCCACTTTAGACGCCTTTATAAAGCCTTGTAGTGGTTTAATCATTTCTTTAAACAATAAAAGCTAATTTACCAACATTTCTGAAAATGGATATATAGCGTTTTGGAATGAAACTCTTGTTTCCCCATCTGAGCTCAGAGTAGATGAGAGACGTAATATTTGTCTCTGTTGTGTTGAAGCCCAATCAAGCAGGAGAGACCAGCCTCCCCTGTACCCAGCTGTGTGTCCATGAAGAGTGACTGGTCTATGAGTCAACCTCTAAACTTTAGAGAGGGAGACTTTTCTACTGAACAAAGGTAAGAAGAACTCATGGGTCATGGTCAGTGAGTTAAACAACATTGTCTCTAGTCATTTCTCCTCTCCCATTTTCCCATTTATTTTTGTTGTTTTCATAATCCATAGGCTAAACCTTTTTTCCATTTTCATAATCCTGAAACAATATTAAACAACACAACATTCCCTCCCTGTGTGTGTGCGTGTGTGTCTGTCAGTGAGTGTGTGTGTGTCTGTCAGTGAGTGTGTGCACTCCCTGGATGAGGAGATGTAATCTCTATCCTGATTGCCTAGTCACTTTTAACCCTACCTACATGTACATATTACCTCAATTACCTGGTACCCCTGCACATTGACTCAGTACTGGTACTCCTTGTATATAGTCTAGTTATTACCTCAACTACCTGGTACCCCTGCACGTTGACTCAGTACTGGTACTCCTTGTATATAGTCTAGTTATTACCTCAACTACCTGGTACCCCTGCACATTGACTCAGTACTGGTACTCCTTGTATATAGTCTAGTTATTACCTCAACTACCTGGTACCCTGCACATTGACTCAGTACTGGTACTCCTTGTATATAGTCTAGTTATTACCTCAACTACCTGGTACCCCTGCACATTGACTCAGTACTGGTACTCCTTGTATATAGTCTAGTTATTACCTCAACTACCTGGTACCCCTGCACATTGACTCAGTACTGGTACTCCTTGTATATAGTCTAGTTATTACCGCAACTACCTGGTACCCCTGCACATTGACTCAGTACTGGTACTCCTTGTATATAGTCTAGTTATTACCTCAACTACCTGGTACCCCTGCACATTGACTCAGTACTGGTACTCCTTGTATATGTCTAGTTATTACCTCAACTACCTGGTACCCCTGCACATTGACTCAGTACTGGTACTCCTTGTATATAGTCTAGTTGCAAATCATTGTGTGCCACTTGTGTAGACAACCTGGAGCTGGCAAACAGATTTAATAAATGTTGTTGTAGCCTCGTGTTATTATGCAACTATAAATGGCAGTGTTTAGTTAATTCAATTGGAAGTTATCAAGTGTCACCATGGTCACGGTTCTATCTCAATTGCTGATCAGATGTTAGAATGCATTAGATTGAAGGTAACAGTCAGCCAGATTAGGCTACAGGTAAAGAAATAACCTGGCTGTTGTTGACAAGCATGGACCTATTCAGTTCATATCCATATTATTAATATTTGATTCATTGATTGAAATTATGACCCCATTCTCAGTAGCCTATTTCAGCAGACTACTGGGCAACAGAAGCACTTCCTACCTCAACATCGTCTTGCTATTCATGTTAAATAAATTAATCTGTCAATTTGAACTAAGCAAGCTGCTAAATCATTCAGCTTACATCTTGCCTACATCTTGCCCAGGCTACTGGAGGCTGTCTGAAATAAGATGTAGGCCTATCAGGGGCTATGTTTTGGCCTAGTTTTCAGGCCTGATGGAGTAGTCATTGGGCTAGAAAAAGTAATTGCTTTAAATCACCTGACTGTTTGGATGTGTCTGTTAGTAAACTGTTTTATTTCTAAGAGATCATGAGTAAAAGAGAATAATGTACATTCAATAATTAGTTGTCACTGTGTTCACCACAACCAACATGCTGGATCTCTGTTTAGGGGTCAGTGGTCTAAAATGAGTCTCTCTGGGGAGAGAGAGGAGGGGGACCCTGCCTCTAAAATGAGTCTCTCTGGGGAACATGACACCAAAGCTAAGAGGTGAGCTGACAATATTGTTTAAGAATTTATATTACAAAATGCTATATAGGAGAAAAGAAAATCACATTTGTGATTTTTCATCAGAAATGATTACTAATGGGTACCTTCAATATAACTATTGTAGATTTGAGATGTGATTTAAAACCATTGTTTAGCTGGAATGTAATGTTCGTATCCTGTATATTTGACTGTGATACGTGGTTGTCTCACCTAGCTACCTTAAGATGAATGCATTTACAGATGCCATATCTTAATTTGACCCTGTTTCTCACAGCTGGAACATAATCCTGCAGCAATAGCAAATGTGTATTATTCGGTGGATTATAATTAAGGGATATTTTGAGGGGTTCATACATTTTTCCTCAGGGAAAATCAAGTCTGACATTTTAAAGTGGAAATTACCCACTTTAGACGCCTTTATAAAGCCTTGTAGTGGTTTAATCATTTCTTTAAACAATAAAAGCTAATTTACCAACATTTCTGAAAATGGATATATAGCGTTTTGGAATGAAACTCTTGTTTCCCCATCTGAGCTCAGAGTAGATGAGAGACGTAATATTTGTCTCTGTTGTGTTGAAGCCCAATCAAGCAGGAGAGACCAGCCTCCCCTGTACCCAGCTGTGTGTCCATGAAGAGTGACTGGTCTATGAGTCAACCTCTAAACTTTAGAGAGGGAGACTTTTCTACTGAACAAAGGTAAGAAGAACTCATGGGTCATGGTCAGTGAGTTAAACAACATTGTCTCTAGTCATTTCTCCTCTCCCATTTTCCCATTTATTTTTGTTGTTTTCATAATCCATAGGCTAAACCTTTTTTCCATTTTCATAATCCTGAAACAATATTAAACAACACAACATTCCCTCCCTGTGTGTGTGCGTGTGTGTCTGTCAGTGAGTGTGTGTGTGTCTGTCAGTGAGTGTGTGCACTCCCTGGATGAGGAGATGTAATCTCTATCCTGATTGCCTAGTCACTTTTAACCCTACCTACATGTACATATTACCTCAATTACCTGGTACCCCTGCACATTGACTCAGTACTGGTACTCCTTGTATATAGTCTAGTTATTACCTCAACTACCTGGTACCCCTGCACGTTGACTCAGTACTGGTACTCCTTGTATATAGTCTAGTTATTACCTCAACTACCTGGTACCCCTGCACATTGACTCAGTACTGGTACTCCTTGTATATAGTCTAGTTATTACCTCAACTACCTGGTACCCTGCACATTGACTCAGTACTGGTACTCCTTGTATATAGTCTAGTTATTACCTCAACTACCTGGTACCCCTGCACATTGACTCAGTACTGGTACTCCTTGTATATAGTCTAGTTATTACCTCAACTACCTGGTACCCCTGCACATTGACTCAGTACTGGTACTCCTTGTATATAGTCTAGTTATTACCGCAACTACCTGGTACCCCTGCACATTGACTCAGTACTGGTACTCCTTGTATATAGTCTAGTTATTACCTCAACTACCTGGTACCCCTGCACATTGACTCAGTACTGGTACTCCTTGTATATGTCTAGTTATTACCTCAACTACCTGGTACCCCTGCACATTGACTCAGTACTGGTACTCCTTGTATATAGTCTAGTTGCAAATCATTGTGTGCCACTTGTGTAGACAACCTGGAGCTGGCAAACAGATTTAATAAATGTTGTTGTAGCCTCGTGTTATTATGCAACTATAAATGGCAGTGTTTAGTTAATTCAATTGGAAGTTATCAAGTGTCACCATGGTCACGGTTCTATCTCAATTGCTGATCAGATGTTAGAATGCATTAGATTGAAGGTAACAGTCAGCCAGATTAGGCTACAGGTAAAGAAATAACCTGGCTGTTGTTGACAAGCATGGACCTATTCAGTTCATATCCATATTATTAATATTTGATTCATTGATTGAAATTATGACCCCATTCTCAGTAGCCTATTTCAGCAGACTACTGGGCAACAGAAGCACTTCCTACCTCAACATCGTCTTGCTATTCATGTTAAATAAATTAATCTGTCAATTTGAACTAAGCAAGCTGCTAAATCATTCAGCTTACATCTTGCCTACATCTTGCCCAGGCTACTGGAGGCTGTCTGAAATAAGATGTAGGCCTATCAGGGGCTATGTTTTGGCCTAGTTTTCAGGCCTGATGGAGTAGTCATTGGGCTAGAAAAAGTAATTGCTTTAAATCACCTGACTGTTTGGATGTGTCTGTTAGTAAACTGTTTTATTTCTAAGAGATCATGAGTAAAAGAGAATAATGTACATTCAATAATTAGTTGTCACTGTGTTCACCACAACCAACATGCTGGATCTCTGTTTAGGGGTCAGTGGTCTAAAATGAGTCTCTCTGGGGAGAGAGAGGAGGGGGACCCTGCCTCTAAAATGAGTCTCTCTGGGGAACATGACACCAAAGCTAAGAGGTGAGCTGACAATATTGTTTAAGAATTTATATTACAAAATGCTATATAGGAGAAAAGAAAATCACATTTGTGATTTTTCATCAGAAATGATTACTAATGGGTACCTTCAATATAACTATTGTAGATTTGAGATGTGATTTAAAACCATTGTTTAGCTGGAATGTAATGTTCGTATCCTGTATATTTGACTGTGATACGTGGTTGTCTCACCTAGCTACCTTAAGATGAATGCATTTACAGATGCCATATCTTAATTTGACCCTGTTTCTCACAGCTGGAACATAATCCTGCAGCAATAGCAAATGTGTATTATTCGGTGGATTATAATTAAGGGATATTTTGAGGGGTTCATACATTTTTCCTCAGGGAAAATCAAGTCTGACATTTTAAAGTGGAAATTACCCACTTTAGACGCCTTTATAAAGCCTTGTAGTGGTTTAATCATTTCTTTAAACAATAAAAGCTAATTTACCAACATTTCTGAAAATGGATATATAGCGTTTTGGAATGAAACTCTTGTTTCCCCATCTGAGCTCAGAGTAGATGAGAGACGTAATATTTGTCTCTGTTGTGTTGAAGCCCAATCAAGCAGGAGAGACCAGCCTCCCCTGTACCCAGCTGTGTGTCCATGAAGAGTGACTGGTCTATGAGTCAACCTCTAAACTTTAGAGAGGGAGACTTTTCTACTGAACAAAGGTAAGAAGAACTCATGGGTCATGGTCAGTGAGTTAAACAACATTGTCTCTAGTCATTTCTCCTCTCCCATTTTCCCATTTATTTTTGTTGTTTTCATAATCCATAGGCTAAACCTTTTTTCCATTTTCATAATCCTGAAACAATATTAAACAACACAACATTCCCTCCCTGTGTGTGTGCGTGTGTGTCTGTCAGTGAGTGTGTGTGTGTCTGTCAGTGAGTGTGTGCACTCCCTGGATGAGGAGATGTAATCTCTATCCTGATTGCCTAGTCACTTTTAACCCTACCTACATGTACATATTACCTCAATTACCTGGTACCCCTGCACATTGACTCAGTACTGGTACTCCTTGTATATAGTCTAGTTATTACCTCAACTACCTGGTACCCCTGCACGTTGACTCAGTACTGGTACTCCTTGTATATAGTCTAGTTATTACCTCAACTACCTGGTACCCCTGCACATTGACTCAGTACTGGTACTCCTTGTATATAGTCTAGTTATTACCTCAACTACCTGGTACCCTGCACATTGACTCAGTACTGGTACTCCTTGTATATAGTCTAGTTATTACCTCAACTACCTGGTACCCCTGCACATTGACTCAGTACTGGTACTCCTTGTATATAGTCTAGTTATTACCTCAACTACCTGGTACCCCTGCACATTGACTCAGTACTGGTACTCCTTGTATATAGTCTAGTTATTACCGCAACTACCTGGTACCCCTGCACATTGACTCAGTACTGGTACTCCTTGTATATAGTCTAGTTATTACCTCAACTACCTGGTACCCCTGCACATTGACTCAGTACTGGTACTCCTTGTATATGTCTAGTTATTACCTCAACTACCTGGTACCCCTGCACATTGACTCAGTACTGGTACTCCTTGTATATAGTCTAGTTGCAAATCATTGTGTGCCACTTGTGTAGACAACCTGGAGCTGGCAAACAGATTTAATAAATGTTGTTGTAGCCTCGTGTTATTATGCAACTATAAATGGCAGTGTTTAGTTAATTCAATTGGAAGTTATCAAGTGTCACCATGGTCACGGTTCTATCTCAATTGCTGATCAGATGTTAGAATGCATTAGATTGAAGGTAACAGTCAGCCAGATTAGGCTACAGGTAAAGAAATAACCTGGCTGTTGTTGACAAGCATGGACCTATTCAGTTCATATCCATATTATTAATATTTGATTCATTGATTGAAATTATGACCCCATTCTCAGTAGCCTATTTCAGCAGACTACTGGGCAACAGAAGCACTTCCTACCTCAACATCGTCTTGCTATTCATGTTAAATAAATTAATCTGTCAATTTGAACTAAGCAAGCTGCTAAATCATTCAGCTTACATCTTGCCTACATCTTGCCCAGGCTACTGGAGGCTGTCTGAAATAAGATGTAGGCCTATCAGGGGCTATGTTTTGGCCTAGTTTTCAGGCCTGATGGAGTAGTCATTGGGCTAGAAAAAGTAATTGCTTTAAATCACCTGACTGTTTGGATGTGTCTGTTAGTAAACTGTTTTATTTCTAAGAGATCATGAGTAAAAGAGAATAATGTACATTCAATAATTAGTTGTCACTGTGTTCACCACAACCAACATGCTGGATCTCTGTTTAGGGGTCAGTGGTCTAAAATGAGTCTCTCTGGGGAGAGAGAGGAGGGGGACCCTGCCTCTAAAATGAGTCTCTCTGGGGAACATGACACCAAAGCTAAGAGGTGAGCTGACAATATTGTTTAAGAATTTATATTACAAAATGCTATATAGGAGAAAAGAAAATCACATTTGTGATTTTTCATCAGAAATGATTACTAATGGGTACCTTCAATATAACTATTGTAGATTTGAGATGTGATTTAAAACCATTGTTTAGCTGGAATGTAATGTTCGTATCCTGTATATTTGACTGTGATACGTGGTTGTCTCACCTAGCTACCTTAAGATGAATGCATTTACAGATGCCATATCTTAATTTGACCCTGTTTCTCACAGCTGGAACATAATCCTGCAGCAATAGCAAATGTGTATTATTCGGTGGATTATAATTAAGGGATATTTTGAGGGGTTCATACATTTTTCCTCAGGGAAAATCAAGTCTGACATTTTAAAGTGGAAATTACCCACTTTAGACGCCTTTATAAAGCCTTGTAGTGGTTTAATCATTTCTTTAAACAATAAAAGCTAATTTACCAACATTTCTGAAAATGGATATATAGCGTTTTGGAATGAAACTCTTGTTTCCCCATCTGAGCTCAGAGTAGATGAGAGACGTAATATTTGTCTCTGTTGTGTTGAAGCCCAATCAAGCAGGAGAGACCAGCCTCCCCTGTACCCAGCTGTGTGTCCATGAAGAGTGACTGGTCTATGAGTCAACCTCTAAACTTTAGAGAGGGAGACTTTTCTACTGAACAAAGGTAAGAAGAACTCATGGGTCATGGTCAGTGAGTTAAACAACATTGTCTCTAGTCATTTCTCCTCTCCCATTTTCCCATTTATTTTTGTTGTTTTCATAATCCATAGGCTAAACCTTTTTTCCATTTTCATAATCCTGAAACAATATTAAACAACACAACATTCCCTCCCTGTGTGTGTGCGTGTGTGTCTGTCAGTGAGTGTGTGTGTGTCTGTCAGTGAGTGTGTGCACTCCCTGGATGAGGAGATGTAATCTCTATCCTGATTGCCTAGTCACTTTTAACCCTACCTACATGTACATATTACCTCAATTACCTGGTACCCCTGCACATTGACTCAGTACTGGTACTCCTTGTATATAGTCTAGTTATTACCTCAACTACCTGGTACCCCTGCACGTTGACTCAGTACTGGTACTCCTTGTATATAGTCTAGTTATTACCTCAACTACCTGGTACCCCTGCACATTGACTCAGTACTGGTACTCCTTGTATATAGTCTAGTTATTACCTCAACTACCTGGTACCCTGCACATTGACTCAGTACTGGTACTCCTTGTATATAGTCTAGTTATTACCTCAACTACCTGGTACCCCTGCACATTGACTCAGTACTGGTACTCCTTGTATATAGTCTAGTTATTACCTCAACTACCTGGTACCCCTGCACATTGACTCAGTACTGGTACTCCTTGTATATAGTCTAGTTATTACCGCAACTACCTGGTACCCCTGCACATTGACTCAGTACTGGTACTCCTTGTATATAGTCTAGTTATTACCTCAACTACCTGGTACCCCTGCACATTGACTCAGTACTGGTACTCCTTGTATATGTCTAGTTATTACCTCAACTACCTGGTACCCCTGTACATTGACTCAGTACTGGTACTCCTTGTATATAGTCTAGTTGCAAATCATTGTGTGCCACTTGTGTAGACAACCTGGAGCTGGCAAACAGATTTAATAAATGTTGTTGTAGCCTCGTGTTATTATGCAACTATAAATGGCAGTGTTTAGTTAATTCAATTGGAAGTTATCAAGTGTCACCATGGTCACGGTTCTATCTCAATTGCTGATCAGATGTTAGAATGCATTAGATTGAAGGTAGCAGTCAGCCAGATTAGGCTACAGGTAAATAAATAACCTGGCTGTTGTTGACAAGCATGGGCCTATTCAGTTCATATCCATATTATTAATATTTGATTCATTGATTGAAATTACGACCCCATCCTCAGTAGCCTATTCCAGCAGGCTACTGGGCAACAGAAGCACTTCCTACCTCAACATCGTCTTGCTATTCATGTTAAATAAATTAGTCTGTCAATTTGAACTAAGCAAGCTGCTAAATCATTCAGTTTACATCTTGCCTACATCTTGCCCAGGCTACTGGAGGCTGTCTGAAATAAGATGTAGGCCTATCAGGGGCTATGTTTTGGCCTAGTTTTCAGGCCTGATGGAGTAGTCATTGGGCTAGAAAAAGTAATTGCTTTAAATCACCTGACTGTTTGGATGTGTCTGTTAGTAAACTGTTTTATTTCTAAGAGATCATGAGTAAAAGAGAATAATGTACATTCAATAATTAGTTGTCACTGTGTTCACCACAACCAACATGCTGGATCTCTGTTTAGGGGTCAGTGGTCTAAAATGAGTCTCTCTGGGGAGAGAGAGGAGGGGGACCCTGCCTCTAAAATGAGTCTCTCTGGGGAACATGACACCAAAGCTAAGAGGTGAGCTGACAATATTGTTTAAGAATTTATATTACAAAATGCTATATAGGAGAAAAGAAAATCACATTTGTGATTTTTCATCAGAAATGATTACTAATGGGTACCTTCAATATAACTATTGTAGATTTGAGATGTGATTTAAAACCATTGTTTAGCTGGAATGTAATGTTCGTATCCTGTATATTTGACTGTGATACGTGGTTGTCTCACCTAGCTACCTTAAGATGAATGCATTTACAGATGCCATATCTTAATTTGACCCTGTTTCTCACAGCTGGAACATAATCCTGCAGCAATAGCAAATGTGTATTATTCGGTGGATTATAATTAAGGGATATTTTGAGGGGTTCATACATTTTTCCTCAGGGAAAATCAAGTCTGACATTTTAAAGTGGAAATTACCCACTTTAGACGCCTTTATAAAGCCTTGTAGTGGTTTAATCATTTCTTTAAACAATAAAAGCTAATTTACCAACATTTCTGAAAATGGATATATAGCGTTTTGGAATGAAACTCTTGTTTCCCCATCTGAGCTCAGAGTAGATGAGAGACGTAATATTTGTCTCTGTTGTGTTGAAGCCCAATCAAGCAGGAGAGACCAGCCTCCCCTGTACCCAGCTGTGTGTCCATGAAGAGTGACTGGTCTATGAGTCAACCTCTAAACTTTAGAGAGGGAGACTTTTCTACTGAACAAAGGTAAGAAGAACTCATGGGTCATGGTCAGTGAGTTAAACAACATTGTCTCTAGTCATTTCTCCTCTCCCATTTTCCCATTTATTTTTGTTGTTTTCATAATCCATAGGCTAAACCTTTTTTCCATTTTCATAATCCTGAAACAATATTAAACAACACAACATTCCCTCCCTGTGTGTGTGCGTGTGTGTCTGTCAGTGAGTGTGTGTGTGTCTGTCAGTGAGTGTGTGCACTCCCTGGATGAGGAGATGTAATCTCTATCCTGATTGCCTAGTCACTTTTAACCCTACCTACATGTACATATTACCTCAATTACCTGGTACCCCTGCACATTGACTCAGTACTGGTACTCCTTGTATATAGTCTAGTTATTACCTCAACTACCTGGTACCCCTGCACGTTGACTCAGTACTGGTACTCCTTGTATATAGTCTAGTTATTACCTCAACTACCTGGTACCCCTGCACATTGACTCAGTACTGGTACTCCTTGTATATAGTCTAGTTATTACCTCAACTACCTGGTACCCTGCACATTGACTCAGTACTGGTACTCCTTGTATATAGTCTAGTTATTACCTCAACTACCTGGTACCCCTGCACATTGACTCAGTACTGGTACTCCTTGTATATAGTCTAGTTATTACCTCAACTACCTGGTACCCCTGCACATTGACTCAGTACTGGTACTCCTTGTATATAGTCTAGTTATTACCGCAACTACCTGGTACCCCTGCACATTGACTCAGTACTGGTACTCCTTGTATATAGTCTAGTTATTACCTCAACTACCTGGTACCCCTGCACATTGACTCAGTACTGGTACTCCTTGTATATAGTCTAGTTGCAAATCATTGTGTGCCACTTGTGTAGACAACCTGGAGCTGGCAAACAGATTTAATAAATGTTGTTGTAGCCTCGTGTTATTATGCAACTATAAATGGCAGTGTTTAGTTAATTCAATTGGAAGTTATCAAGTGTCACCATGGTCACGGTTCTATCTCAATTGCTGATCAGATGTTAGAATGCATTAGATTGAAGGTAACAGCCAGCCAGATTAGGCTACAGGTAAAGAAATAACCTGGCTGTTGTTGACAAGCATGGACCTATTCAGTTCATATCCATATTATTAATATTTGATTCATTGATTGAAATTACGACCCCATCCTCAGTAGCCTATTCCAGCAGGCTACTGGGCAACAGAAGCACTTCCTACCTCAACATCGTCTTGCTATTCATGTTAAATAAATTAGTCTGTCAATTTGAACTAAGCAAGCTGCTAAATCATTCAGTTTACATCTTGCCTACATCTTGCCCAGGCTACTGGAGGCTGTCTGAAATAAGATGTAGGCCTATCAGGGGCTATGTTTTGGCCTAGTTTTCAGGCCTGATGGAGTAGTCATTGGGCTAGAAAAAGTAATTGCTTTAAATCACCTGACTGTTTGGATGTGTCTGTTAGTAAACTGTTTTATTTCTAAGAGATCATGAGTAAAAGAGAATAATGTACATTCAATAATTAGTTGTCACTGTGTTCACCACAACCAACATGCTGGATCTCTGTTTAGGGGTCAGTGGTCTAAAATGAGTCTCTCTGGGGAGAGAGAGGAGGGGGACCCTGCCTCTAAAATGAGTCTCTCTGGGGAACATGACACCAAAGCTAAGAGGTGAGCTGACAATATTGTTTAAGAATTTATATTACAAAATGCTATATAGGAGAAAAGAAAATCACATTTGTGATTTTTCATCAGAAATGATTACTAATGGGTACCTTCAATATAACTATTGTAGATTTGAGATGTGATTTAAAACCATTGTTTAGCTGGAATGTAATGTTCGTATCCTGTATATTTGACTGTGATACGTGGTTGTCTCACCTAGCTACCTTAAGATGAATGCATTTACAGATGCCATATCTTAATTTGACCCTGTTTCTCACAGCTGGAACATAATCCTGCAGCAATAGCAAATGTGTATTATTCGGTGGATTATAATTAAGGGATATTTTGAGGGGTTCATACATTTTTCCTCAGGGAAAATCAAGTCTGACATTTTAAAGTGGAAATTACCCACTTTAGACGCCTTTATAAAGCCTTGTAGTGGTTTAATCATTTCTTTAAACAATAAAAGCTAATTTACCAACATTTCTGAAAATGGATATATAGCGTTTTGGAATGAAACTCTTGTTTCCCCATCTGAGCTCAGAGTAGATGAGAGACGTAATATTTGTCTCTGTTGTGTTGAAGCCCAATCAAGCAGGAGAGACCAGCCTCCCCTGTACCCAGCTGTGTGTCCATGAAGAGTGACTGGTCTATGAGTCAACCTCTAAACTTTAGAGAGGGAGACTTTTCTACTGAACAAAGGTAAGAAGAACTCATGGGTCATGGTCAGTGAGTTAAACAACATTGTCTCTAGTCATTTCTCCTCTCCCATTTTCCCATTTATTTTTGTTGTTTTCATAATCCATAGGCTAAACCTTTTTTCCATTTTCATAATCCTGAAACAATATTAAACAACACAACATTCCCTCCCTGTGTGTGTGCGTGTGTGTCTGTCAGTGAGTGTGTGTGTGTCTGTCAGTGAGTGTGTGCACTCCCTGGATGAGGAGATGTAATCTCTATCCTGATTGCCTAGTCACTTTTAACCCTACCTACATGTACATATTACCTCAATTACCTGGTACCCCTGCACATTGACTCAGTACTGGTACTCCTTGTATATAGTCTAGTTATTACCTCAACTACCTGGTACCCCTGCACGTTGACTCAGTACTGGTACTCCTTGTAAATAGTCTAGTTATTACCTCAACTACCTGGTACCCCTGCACATTGACTCAGTACTGGTACTCCTTGTATATAGTCTAGTTATTACCTCAACTACCTGGTACCCTGCACATTGACTCAGTACTGGTACTCCTTGTATATAGTCTAGTTATTACCTCAACTACCTGGTACCCCTGCACGTTGACTCAGTACTGGTACTCCTTGTATATAGTCTAGTTATTACCTCAACTACCTGGTACCCCTGCACATTGACTCAGTACTGGTACTCGTTGTATATAGTCTAGTTATTACCTCAACTACCTGGTACCCTGCACATTGACTCAGTACTGGTACTCCTTGTATATAGTCTAGTTATTACCTCAACTACCTGGTACCCCTGCACATTGACTCAGTACTGGTACTCCTTGTATATAGTCTAGTTATTACCTCAACTACCTGGTACCCCTGCACATTGACTCAGTACTGGTACTCCTTGTATATAGTCTAGTTATTACCGCAACTACCTGTTACCCCTGCACATTGACTCAGTACTGGTACTCCTTGTATATAGTCTAGTTATTACCTCAACTACCTGGTACCCCTGCACATTGACTCAGTACTGGTACTCCTTGTATATAGTCTAGTTATTACCTCAACTACCTGGTACCCCTGCACATTGACTCAGTACTGGTACTCCTTGTATATAGTCTAGTTATTACCTCAACTACCTGGTACCCCTGCACATTGACTCAGTACTGGTACTCCTTGTATATGTCTAGTTATTACCTCAACTACCTGGTACCCCTGCACATTGACTCAGTACTGGTACTCCTTGTATATAGTCTAGTTGCAAATCATTGTGTGCCACTTGTGTAGACAACCTGGAGCTGGCAAACAGATTTAATAAATGTTGTTGTAGCCTCGTGTTATTATGCAACTATAAATGGCAGTGTTTAGTTAATTCAATTGGAAGTTATCAAGTGTCACCATGGTCAATTGCTGATCAGATGTTAGAATGCATTAGATTGAAGGTAACAGTCAGCCAGATTAGGCTACAGGTAAAGAAATAACCTGGCTGTTGTTGACAAGCATGGACCTATTCAGTTCATATCCATATTATTAATATTTGATTCATTGATTGAAATTACGACCCCATCCTCAGTAGCCTATTCCAGCAGGCTACTGGGCAACAGAAGCACTTCCTACCTCAACATCGTCTTGCTATTCATGTTAAATAAATTAGTCTGTCAATTTGAACTAAGCAAGCTGCTAAATCGTTCGGTTTACAGCTTGCCTACATCTTGCCCAGGCTACTGGAGGCTATCTGAAATAAGATGTAGGCATATCAGGGGCTATGTTTTGGCCTAGTTTTCAGGCCTTGTTGGTGGGTTTGGCGGAGTCATTGGGCTAGAAAAAGTCATTGCATTAAATCATCTGACTGTTTGGATGTGTCTGTTAGTAAAGTGTTTTATTTCTAAGAGATAATGAATGAAATAGAACAATTTACCTTCAATAATTAGTTGTCACTGTGTTACCCACAACCAACATGCTGCATCTCTGTTTAGGGGTCAGTGGTCTAAAATGAGTCTCTCTGGGGAGAGAGAGGAGGGGGGCCCTGCCTCTAAAATGAGTCTCTCTGGGGAGAGAGAGGAGGGGGGCCCTGCCTCTAAAATGAGTCTCTTTGGGTGAGTTGACAATATTGTTTAAGAATTTATATTCCAAAACGCTATATGCAACAACAAAAAAATACATTTGTGTTTTTTCATCAGAAATGATTACTAATGGGTACCTTCAATATAACTGTTCTAGATTTTAGATGTGTATGAAAATGAGTTTTTTTCCAAAACGCTTTATATCCATGGTTTAGCTGGAATGTAATGTTCGTATCCTGTATATTTGACTGTGATATGTGGTTGTCGCACCTAGCTACCTTAAGATGAATGCTCTTACAGATGCCATATCTTAATTTGACCCTGTTTCTCACAGCAGGAAAATAATCCTGCAGCAACAGCAAATGTGCATTTTTATGTGGATTATAATTAAGGGGCATTGTTTGTAAGGGCTGATAAATTTTTCATTAGGGCAAATCAAGTCCGAAACTTTAAGTGGAATTTACCCACTTTAGAAGCCTTTATAAAGCCTTGTAGTGGTTTAATAATTTATTTAAACAATAAAAGCTAATTTACCAACATTTCTGAAAATGGATATATAGCGTTTTGGAATGAAACTCTCTTATGTTTCCCCATCTGAGTTCAGAGTAGATGAGAGATGTAATGTTTTTCTCTGTTGTGTTGAAGCCCAATCAAGCAGGAGAGACCAGCCTCCCCTGTACCCAGCTGTGTGTCCATGAAGAGTGACCGGTCTATGGGTCTTCCTGATCACTTTAGAGAGGGAGACTTTTCTACTGAACAAAGGTAAGAAGAACTCATGGGTCATGGTCAGTGAGTTAAACAACACTGTCTCTAGTCATTTCTCCTCTCCCATTTTCCCATTTCTTTTTATTGTTTTCATAATCCATAGGCTAATCCTTTTTTCCATTTTCATAGTCCTGAAACATTATCAAACAAACACAACATTCCCTCCCTGTGTGTGTGTGTGTGTGTGTGTGTGTGTGTGTGTGTGTGTGTGTGTGTGTGTGTGTATGTGTGTGCACTCCCTGAATGAGGAAATGTAATCTCATGTTTTGTCCACAGAAACCAACAGGAGAGATCAGAGTCAGAGATTCTCAGTGGTCAGTCTTCCCAGAGTCATCAAACAGACCTGGCCTCCATATTCAGTGTATGTGGTCCTGTTATTTAATTTTTTTTTATTTTACCTCAAGTAAAGTTGTTCTGTCAATCATTCATTCATGTGTTAATGAGAAAGCATTTAGTCTCTTGCTTAACTTATTTACTTGATTTATTTCAGTTGCTTGAAGAGAATATTATGACATTTGTGAAGAACGAGCTGAAGATGTTCAAGAGGATTCTTAGTCCAGAACTCCCAGAAGGCTTTGAGAGTCAGAAGCAGGATAAGGAAGTGGTGGATGCTGAAGATGAGAAGCAGGAGAGCAGTGCCAGAGAGGGGGCTCTGAAGATCACACTGCACGTCCTGAGGAAAATGAACCAGAAGGAGCTTGCTGACACACTGGAGAAAAGTAAGAGCTGTCTGCCTCATGTTGAATGATGTTTTAGAACATTTAAAAGCTGTAGCTAAAGTACAGCTAAAGTAGCTGTGTAACTCAATGATATTGTAGCAGCCTTAACACAACACCTAGTGACCTCATCAAGTAGCAGCAGGGATGTGTTGTGTGGATTCATTTAGACAGAGGAGAGAGAGACAACATTATTAATGCCATCAATAATACCAATAATGATATAAATCAGTCACACCAGTGTGTAATGAATTATGAAAACATTTACAGATTTATACAGACAAGAGAATAAATGATTATAATTTAAACTTTATAAGACAGTCTTAGAATACTGTAGGCATTAAAACAGATGTAATATTAATATCCTCTGTGTTATTTCTTCATTCAGATGAGCGTGCTGTGATTCTTCAACGTGAACTCAAATCTAATCTAAAGAAGAAGTTTCAATGTGTATTTGAGGGGATCGCTAAACAAGGAAACCCAACACTTCTCAATAAGATCTACACAGAGCTCTACATCACAGAGGGTGGAACAGGAGAGGTCAATAATGAACATGAGCTGAGACAGATTGAGACAACAACCAGGAAACAAGCAAGACCAGAGACTGCAGTCAAATGTAACGACATCTTCAAACCCTTAACTGGACAAGACAAACTTATCAGAACTGTGCTGACAAAGGGAGTCGCTGGCATTGGAAAAACAGTCTCTGTGCAGAAGTTTATTCTGGACTGGGCTGAAGGAAAAGCAAATCAGGATGTCCAATTTGTATTTTCATTCCCTTTTCGGGAGCTGAATTTGATGAAAAAGGACAAACACACTTTCATTGAACTTCTCAGTCACTTCTCAATGGAAACCAAAGAATCAAGAATCTCCAACTACGACAAGTACAAAGTTCTGTTCATCTTTGATGGTCTGGATGAGTGCCGACTGCCCCTAGACTTCCAGAAGAACAAGATCTGTTGTGATGTCACAAAGTCAACCTCAGTGGATGTTCTGCTGACAAATCTCATCAAGGGAAATCTGCTTCCCTCTGCTCTCCTCTGGATAACTACCCGACCTGCAGCAGCCAATCAGATCCCTTCAGTGTGTGTTGACCAGGTGACAGAGGTACGAGGGTTCAATGACCCACAGAAGGAGGAGTACTTCAGGAAGAGATTCAGTGATGAGGACCTGGCCAGCAGAATCATCTCACACATAAAGATATCAAGGAGCCTCCACATCATGTGCCACATTCCAGTCTTCTGTTGGATTTCTGCAACAGTCCTTGAACACATGTTGAGTACAGACAAGACAGAAGAGATGCCCAAGACTCTGACTGAGATGTACTCACACCTTGTGGAATTTCATACCAAACAGAAGAATGAAAAGTATCTTGGGAAAGAAGAGACAGGTCCACACTGGAATAAAGAGAGCATTCTGTCACTGGGAAAACTGGCTTTTCAACAGCTTGTTGACGGCAATCTGATTTTCTATGAAAAAGACCTGAAAAAGGCTGGCATTGATGTCAATGAAGCCACAGTGTACTCAGGATTGTGCACACAGCTCTTTAAAGAGGAATGTGGGCTGTACCAGGACAAGGTGTACTGCTTCGTGCATCTGAGCATTCAGGAGTTTCTGGCTGCTGTATATGTGTTCCTCTCATTCATCAACAACAATGAGAATCTAATGGCCAAACCTCAATCAACGTCCAGCAACTTTTTTGCGCTTTTCAGAGACAAGCCTGAAGTTACTTTCTACAAGAGTGCTGTGGATAAAGCCTTACAAAGTGAGACAGGAAACATGGACCTTTTCCTCCGCTTCCTTCTGGGCCTCTCACTGGAGTCCAATCAGAAGCACTTACGAGGTCTACTGACAAAGACAAGAAGCAGCTCACAGAGCCATGAAGAAACAGTCAAGTACATCAAGGAGAAGATCAGGGAGAATCCCTCTCCAGAGAGGTGCATCAATCTGTTCCACTGTCTGAATGAACTGAATGACCATTCTCTAGTGGAGGAGATCCAAAGCTACCTGCTCTCAGGAAGTCTCTCAACAAAAGAACTGTCACCTGCACAGTGGTCAGCTCTGGTCTTTGTGTTGCTGACTTCAGAAAAGGAGCTGGATGTGTTTGACCTGAAGAAATACTCCAGATCAGAGGAAGGTCTTCTGAGGCTGCTGCCAGTGGTCAAAGCCTCCAGAGCTGCTCTGTGAGTAAATAAAAGTATATTTAAGTACTAATCATCAGTTTAGAGAAAAATATATATTATAGTATGTATATAATACTATATTGAAAAACATATTGAATCACTGCATTGATGTTCACATTAGTATAACAATATGACCATACAATTATAGGAGACAGAAGATGAATCTATATGTTGTTTAAGAGAATAAACCAAATGCATCTGCCATTGTCCTTCTACACTACTGGTGTTAAAATAACAGTGTGTTTGTGAAATCATGATGATGTCTTTGTCAGGCTGTCAGGCTGTGGAGTCACAGAGGAAGGCTGTGCTTCTCTGGTCTCAGCTCTGAAGTCAAACCCCTCACACCTGAGAGAGCTGGATCTGAGTAACAATGACCTGAAGGATTCAGGAGTGAAGCTGCTCTCTGCTGGACTGGGGAATCCCCACTGTAAACTGGAGACTCTGAGGTCAGTATTCCTGTATCACTCAATGAACACACATACACTGGACACACACTGGACACACACACACACACCCAGGACACACATACTATACACACACACACTGGACACACACACACACTAGACACACAACCTGGACACACACTCATTGGACAACACACACACACACACACTGGACACACACACAAACACACACTGGACACACACACACTGGACACACACACACACACACACAAGGATTAATTGAGTAGTGTTTAGAAACATGTAATCTACTGTTAATAATGATACATTCATTCATTTATATACAGTACCAGTCAATAGTTTGGACACACCTACTCATTCAAGGGTTTTTCTTTATTTTTACAATTTTTTACGTTGTAGAATAATAGTGAAGACATCAAAACTATGAAATAACACATATGGAATCATGTAGTAACCAAAAAAGTGTTAAACAAATCAAAATATGTTATATTTGAAAATCTTCAAATAGCCACCATTTGCCTTGATGACAGCTTTGCACACTCTTGGCATTTTCTCAACCAGCTTCACCTGGAATGCTTTTCCAACAGTCTTGAAGGAGTTCCCACATATGCTGAGCACTTGTTGGCTGCTTTTCCTTCACTCTGCGATCCAACTCATCCCAAACCATCTCAATTGAGTTGAGGTTGGGTGATTGTTGAGGCCAGGTCATCTGATGCAGCACTCAATCACTCTCCTTCTTGGTCAAATAGAGGTGTGTTGAGTCATTGTCCTGTTAAAAAACAAATGATAGTCCCACTAAGCTTAAACCAGATGGGATGGCGTGACGCTGCAGAATGCTGTGGTAGCCATGCTGGTTAAGTGTGGTTAAATTCTAAATAAATCACAGACAGTGTCACCAGCAAAGCACCCCCACACCATAACACCTCCTCCTCCATGCTTTACATTTACATTTACATTTTACATTTTAGTCATTTAGCAGACGCTCTTAACCAGAGCGACTTACAGGAGCAATTAGGGTTAAGTGCCTTGCTCAAGGGCACATTAACGTCATTTAGCAGACGCTCTTAGCCAGAGCGACTCACAAATTGGTGCGTTCACCCTATAGCCAGTGGGATAACCACTTTACAATTTGGGGGGGGGGGGGGGGGGGGTTAGAAGGAATACTTTATCCTATCCCAGGTATTCCTTAAAGAGGTGGGGTTTCAAATGTCTCCGGAAGGTGGTGAGTGACTCCGCTGTCCTGGCGTCGTGAGGGAGCTTGTTCCACCATTGGGGTGCCAGAGCAGCGAACAGTTTTGACTGGGCTGAGCGGGAGCTGTGCTTCCGCAGAGGAAGGGGAGCCAGCAGGCCAGAGGTGGATGAACGCAATGTCCTCGTTTGGGTGTAGGGACTGATCAGAGCCTGAAGGTACAGAGGTGCCGTTCCCCTCACTGCTCCATAGGCAAGCACCATGGTCTTGTAGCGGATGCGAGCTTCAACTGGAAGCCAGTGGAGTGTGCGGAGGAGGGGGGTGACGTGAGAGAACTTGGGAAGGTTGAACACCAGACGGGCTGCGGCATTCTGGATGAGTTGTAGGGGTTTAATGGCACAGGCAGGGAGCCCAGCCAACAGCGAGTTGCAGTAGTCCAGACGGGAGATGACAAGTGCCTGGACCAGGACCTGCGCCGCTTCCTGTGTAAGGCAGGGTCGCACTCTCCGAATGTTGTAGAGCATGAACCTGCAGGAGCGGGTCACCGCCTTGATGTTGGCGGAGAACGACAGGGTGTTGTCCAGGGTCACGCCTAGGCTCTTCGCACTCTGGGAGGAGGACACAGCGGAGTTGTCAACCGTGATGGCGAGATCATGGAACGGGCAGTCCTTCCCCGGGAGGAAGAGCAGCTCCGTCTTGCCAGGGTTCAGCTTGAGGTGGTGATCCGTCATCCATACTGATATGTCTGCCAGACATGCAGAGATGCGATTCGCCACCTGGTTATCAGAAGGGGGAAAGGAGAAGATTAGTTGTGTATCGTCAGCGTAGCAATGATAGGAGAGACCATGTGAGGATATGACAGAGCCAAGTGACTTGGTGTATAGGGAGAAAAGGAGAGGGCCCAGAACCGATCCCTGGGGGACACCAGTGGTGAGAGCACGTGGTGCGGAGACAGCTTCCCGCCACGCCACTTGGTAGGAGCGACCGGTCAGGTAGGACGCAATCCAGGAGTGAGCCGCGCCGGAGATGCCCATCTCGGAGAGGGTGGAGAGGAGGATCTGATGGTTCACAGTATCAAAGGCAGCAGACAGGTCTAGAAGGACAAGAGCAGAGGAGAGAGAGTTAGCTTTAGCAGTGCGGAGAGTCTCCGTGACACAGAGAAGAGCAGTCTCAGTTGAATGACCAGTCCTGAAACCTGATTGGTTTGGATCAAGAAGGTCATTCTGAGAGAGATAGCAAGAGAGTTGGCTAAAGACGGCACGCTCAATAGTTTTGGAAAGAAAAGAAAGAAGGGATACTGGTCTGTAGTTGTTGACATCAGTGGGGTCGAGTGTTGGTTTTTTGAGGAGGGGAGCAACTCTCGCTCTCTTGAAGACGGAAGGGACATGGCCAGCGGTCAAGGATGAGTTGATCAGCGAGGTGAGGTAGGGGAGAAGGTCACCGGAGATGGTCTGGAGAAGGGAGGAGGGGATGGGGTCAAGCGGGCAGGTTGTTGGGCGGCCTGCAGTCACAAGTCGCAGGATTTTATCTGGAGAGAGAGGGGAGAAAGAAGTCAAAGCATAGGGTAGGGCAGTGTGAGCAGGACCAGCAGTGTTATTAGACTTAACAAACGAGGATCGGATGTCGTCAACCTTCTTTTCAAAGTGGTTGACGAAGTCATCCACAGAGAGAGAGGAGGGGGGGGGGGGGGGGAGGAGGATTCAGGAGGGAGGAAAATGTGGCAAAGAGCTTCCTAGGGTTAGAGGCAGATGCTTGGAATTTAGAGTGGTAGAAGGTGGCCTTAGCAGCAGAAACAGATGAAGAAAATGTAGAGAGGAGGGAGTGAAAAGATGCCAGGTCGGTAGGGAGTTTAGTTTTCTTCCATTTCCTCTCCGCTGCCCGGAGCTCTGTTCTGTGAGCTCGCAGTGAGTCATCAAGCCACGGAGCTGGGGGGGAGGACCGAGCCGGCCGGGAGGATAGGGGACACAGAGAGTCAAAGGATGCAGAAAGGGAGGAGAGGAGGGTTGAGGAGGCAGAATCAGGAGATTGGAGGGAGAAGGATTGAGCAGAGGGAAGAGATGATAGGATGGAAGAGGAGAGAGTAGTGGGAGAGAGAGAGCGAAGGTTGCGGCGGCGCATTACCATCTGTGTAGGGGCAGAGTGAGTAGTGTGGGAGGAGAGCGAGAGAGAAAAGGAAACAAAGTAGTGGTCGGAGACTTGGAGGGGAGTTGCAGTGAGATTAGTAGAGGAGCAGCATCTAGTGAAGATGAGGTCAAGCGTATTGCCTGCCTTGTGAGTAGGGGGGACGGTGAGAGGGTGAGGTCAAAAGAGGAGAGGAGTGGAAAGAAGGAGGCAGAGAGAAATGAGTCAAACGTGGACATAGGGAGGTTGAAATCCCCCAAAACTGTGAGGGGTGAGCCATCCTCAGGAAAGGAACTTATCAAGGCGTCAAGCTCGTTGATGAACTCTCCAAGGGAACATGGAGGGCGATAGATGACAAGGATATTAAGCTTAAATGGGTTAGTGACTGTGACAGCATGGAATTCAAATGAGGAGATAGACAGATGGGTTAGGGGAAAAATTGAGAATGTCCACTTGGGAGAGATGAGGATTCCTGTACCACCACCCCTCTGACCAGATGCTCTCGGGGTATGCGAGAACACATGGTCAGACGAGGAGAGAGCAGTAGGAGTAGCCGTGTTTTCAGTGGTGATCCATGTTTCCGTCAGCGCCAGGAAGTCGAGGGACTGGAGGTTGGCATAGGCTGGGATGAAGTCAGCTTTGTTGGCAGCAGAACGGCAGTTCCAGAGGCTGCCTGCGACCTGGAACTCCAGGTGAGGGGTGCGAGCAGGGACCACCAGGTTGGAGAGGCAGCAGCCGCGCGGTGTTATGCGTTGTTTGTGTAGCCTGTGCAGAGACGAGAGAACAGGGATAGGCAGAGGCATAGTTGACAGGCTGTAGCAAATGGCTACAAAAATGCAGAGGAGATCGGAATGAAATGAGCTAAGCATCTGGGAGAGGAGAGAGGGGGGCCTCCCTCACCAAAAACTTCTACCTCAGAAACTAAAATTGTTTCACTGAACAGTTGTTCAATGTTTAAAGGAATAAACTCAAACCCACTTTATTCAGCTAGCCAACTATGACACCATAGCTGACTAGCATGCTAGCATCCAATAACACACAGTTTAACACACAGTTAAGCACAAATACTCACAACAAACCACCAATAGTGTGTTAACTAGCTAACCAGCATGCCAGCATCCAGTAACACACAGCCAAGCACAAACACTTGGTCACAGCAAACCACCAATAGTGTGATAACACACTAAACAGATCATTCGTGTCTGTGTCAAGTTCCTTTCATGACGCAGCAATGATTCAACATTGGCTAGCTAGGACAAGTATATTGTAATTAGCTACTACCGTACCGTTCGCTGGTCGTGCTGGGTAGCTAGCAATGGCCACTGTGTTGGCTTTGTTTTAAGAACGGCTAGCTAGCTAGCTTCGTGCTACACCCGGCACACAATGGCTACTGTGTTGACTCTGACTCTGTTCGAAAAAACGGCTAATTAGCTCGCTTCGTGCTACTGCCGGCACGGCGGAAGACACTGCCAAGACACAGTAGCTACCCACGATACCTAGCTATGACGCCGTAGCTAACTAGCAAGCTAGCATCCATTAACACACAATTAGCACCAATACTTGGTTACAACAAACTGCCAAGAGTGTGTTAGCACACTAAACAGATGATTCATGTCCGTGTCTAGTTCCTTACATAACGCAGAACGCAGCAAAAATTAAACGTTGGCTAGAAGCACATTTAACAGTGGGAACAGCTAATCGTTACCAGTAGCTACCCGCTAGCTAGCTAGCCTCGTGCTTCGATACTAACCTACAATAACCTATGGAAACCTACAATAACAACAATACTAACCTATAATAAATACAATACCTAACTACACTAACTACCAACCTACGATCTAATGCATGGTTAAGCTATACTCAACACCAAATGAGAAGTTTGCTTACCTCCAGCTACGCTTACCTCCAGCTTTGCTTACCTCCAGCTAACGCAGAGCTAACGGTGGGAACTACACATGCGGAGATCATCCGTTCACCCACACCGCTTCTCACAAAGACACGCCGGTTGGAACCAACAATCTCAAATTTGGACTCCAGACCAAAGGACAAATGTCCACCTGTGTAATGTCCATTGCTCATGTTTCTTGGCTCAAGCAGGTCTCTTTTTATTATTGGTGTCCTTTAGTAGTGGTTTCTTTACAGCAATTCGACCATGAAGGCCTGATTCACACAGTCCCCTCTGAACAGTTGATGTTGAGATGTGTCTGTGACTTGAACTCTGTGAAGCATTTATTTGGGCTGTAATTTCTGAGGCTGGTAACTCTAATGAACTTATCCTCTGCAGCAGAGGTAACTCTGGGTCTTCCATTCCTGTGGTGGTTCTCATGAGAGCCAGTTTCATCATAGCGCTTGATGTTTTTTGTGACTGCACTTGTTCTTAAAGTTCTTAAAATGTTCCTTATTGACTGACCTTCATGTCTTAAAGTAATGATGGACTGTCGTTTCTCTTTGCTTATTTGAGCTGTTCTTGCCATAATATGGACTTGGTCTTTTACCAAATAGGGCTATCTTCTGTATACCCCCTACCTTGTCACAACACAACTGATTGGCTCAAACACATTAAGAAGGAAATAAATTAAACAAATTAAATTTTAAGAAGGCCCACCTGTTAATTGAAATGCATTCCAGGTGACTACCTCATGAAGCTGGTTGAGAGAATGCCAAGAGTGTGCAAAGCTGTCATCAAGGCAAAGGGTGGCTATTTGAAGAATCTCAAATATAACATATATTTTAATTTGTTTAACACTTCTTTGGTTACTACATGATTCCATATGTGTTATTTCATAGTTTTAATGTCTTCACTATTATTCTACAATGTATTTTTTTTACTAATTTGAATGAGTAGGTGTGTTCAAACTTTTGACTGATAGTGTATATATACATATATGAATAGATATGGCAGGTTTCAGGACTCTGATGTATCTGAAAATGTTGAAAAAATATATTTTCACCACCAAAGAATAGCAGTGTGGTTTTAATATGATTTGACTCTTGCAGGCTGTCAGGCTGTCTAGTCACAGAGGAAGGCTGTGCTTCTCTGGTCTCAGCTCTGAAGTCAAACCCCTCACACCTGAGAGAGCTGGATCTGAGTAACAATGACCTGAAGGATTCAGGAGTGAAGCTGCTCTCTGCTGGACTGGGGAATCCCCACTGTAAACTGGAGACTCTGAGGTCAGTATTCCTGTAGTTGGTCAACAAGTGAGAACTGTTCACCAGATCCACATGTGTTTACCAGGCACACATAGTCCACACCATATGTGTTTGGACAGTGAAGCTTACAGTTTTACATTTGGTTTTTAGATACAATGTTTCATATTATGCAACAGTACAGAATGTCACCTTTTATTTAAAGATTTTCATACATATACTGTATATTTTACCGTTTAGAAATGAAAGTACTTTATTATGTAGTTCTCCCATTTGAAAAAGTCATAATTATTTAGACAAATTAATTTATTCAAAAGTTTAGTATTTGGTCCAATATTCTTTTTCTGCAGTGATTACATCAAGCTTGTGATTCTACAAACTTGTTGAATACATTTGCAGTTTGTCTTGGTTTTGTTATAGATTATATTTTTCCTAATAGAAACTGAATGGTGAATAATGTCCTGTCATTTTGGAGTCACTTCACTTGTATTGTCAGTAAGAATAGAAGATGTTTCTGAACACTTCTACATTCATGTGGATGCTACCATGATTATGAATAATCATGAATGAATCGTGAATAATGATGAATGAGAAAGTTACAGAGGAACAAGGATCATACCCCCTCTGTTATTGGTAATGGTGAGAGGTTAGCATGTTTTGTTGTAGCCTCTGTAACTTTCTCACTCATTATTTTTCATGATTCATTCATGATTTTTATTAATCATGTCATCATCAGGATTCATTTAGTAGTGTTTAGAAACATGTTATCTACTCACTTAGACAGAAAATTACTCCAGTCATCATCCACCATTCAGTTACTATCGGGCAAAACATAACACAACCAAAACAAACTGCAAATGCAACCAACGAGTTTGAGTCACAAGCTTGATGTAGTCATTGTGTTCAAGGAATATCGGACCAAATAGTAAACTTTTGACTACTTTAAAACACTATGAGTGAATTTATCAAAATACTTATGACTTCTTCAAATGGGGGGACTAGATACATAAAGTGCTTTCATTTCTAAACGGTGAAACAGATATGTATTAAAATACCCTCAAATAAAAGGTGACATTATATACTGTCACCTCATATGAAACATTTGATCTCAAATCCAAAATGCTGGAGTATAGAGCCACATTTAAAATGTTATCTTTGTCAAAATAGATACGGTGTGGACTGTATACTCAATACAATCTAAATCTGATACCTCACTGTCTGTCTTTTGACTGATACTGCGTTTTAAACTGCTCTGGTCAGTCTACTCAAATATTTGTACTTTAGGTTTTTCTCTCTACAAGCAATACTTTGATCATTTGTAATTTCCAATAATCATACATTAATTTTTTTATAAATATATATGGCAGGGTTCAGGACACTGATATATCTGAAAATGTATCTGAAAAAATATACTGCCAATATTTTCACCCAAAGAATAGCAGTGTGGTTTTAATATGATTTGACTCTTTGCAGGCTGTCAGGCTGTCTAGTCACAGAGGAAGGCTGTGCTTCTCTGGTCTCAGCTCTGAAGTCAAACCCCTCACAGCTGAGAGAGCTGGATCTGAGTAACAATGACCTGAAGGATTCAGGAGTGAAGCTGCTCTCTGCTGGACTGGAGAATCCCCACTGTAAACTGGAGACTCTGAGGTCAGTATTCCTGTAGTTGGTCAACAAGTGATAACTGTTCACCAGATCCACATGTGTTTACCAGGCACACATAGTCCACACCATATGTGTTTGGACAGTGAAGCTTACAGTTTTACATTTGGTGCTATGCTCCAGCATTTTGGATTTAAGGTAGAATGTTTCATATGAGGCAAAAGTATAGAATGTCACCTTTTATTTGATGTTAATGGTGAGAGGTTAGCATGTTTTGAGAAAGATCATGAATGAATCATGAATAATAATGAATGAGAAAGTTACAGAGGCTACACTCTGTAACTTTCTCATTCATTATTATTCATGATTCATTCATGATCTTTCTCAATCATGGCAGTCACAGGCTTGATGTGGTCATTGCATTCAAAGAATAAGGGACCAAATACTAAACTTTTGACTACTTTACTACACTATAAGTTAGTTGGTCAGAATACTTATGACTTCTTGAAAAAGGGGGACTAGATACATAAAGTGCTTTCATTTCTAAACGGTGAAACAGATATGTATTAAAATACCCTCAAATAAAAGGCATTATATACTGTCACCTCATATGAAACATTTGATCTCAATTCCAAAATGCTGGAGTACAGAGCCACATTTAAAATGTTAGCTTCACTGTCAAAATAGATATGGTGTGGACTGTATACTCAATACAATCTAAATCTGATACCTCACTGTCTGTCTTTTGACTGATACTGCTTTTTAAACTGGTCTGGTCAGTCTACTCAAATATTTGTAATATGCATATTTCTCTCTACAATCAATATATGATCATTTCTAATAATGAAACATTCATTAATTTATTAATAGATAGAGTAGGTTTCAGGACACTGATATATCTGAAAATGTTGAAAAAATATATTGCCACTCTATTTTCACCACCAAAGAATAGCAGTGTGGTTTTAATATGATTTGACTCTTTGCAGGCTGTCAGGCTGTCTAGTCACAGAGGAAGGATGTGCTTCTCTGGTCTCAGCTCTGAAGTCAAACCCCTCACACCTGAGAGAGCTGGATCTGAGTAACAATGACCTGAAGGATTCAGGAGTGAAGCTGCTCTCTGCTGGACTGGGGAATCCCCACTGTAAACTGGAGACTCTGAGGTCAGTATTCCTGTAGTTGGTCAACAAGTGATAACTGTTCACCAGATCCACATGTGTTTACCAGGCACACATAGTCCACACCATATGTGTTTGGACAGTGAAGCTTACAGTTTTACATTTGGTGCTATGCTCCAGCATTTTGGATTTGAGATAGAATGTTTCATATTAGGCAACAGTACAGAATGTCTCCTTTTATTTAAAGGTATTCATATATAAATATATATATATATATATATATATATATATATATATATATATATATATATATATATTTTACCGTTTAGAAATGAAAGCACGTAATGTGTCTTGTTCTCCCATTTGAAAAGTTGTAATAATTTGGACATATTCACTTATATTGTATTAAAGTAGTCATAAGTTTAGTATTTGGTCCCATATTCCTTACCTGCAGTGATTACATCAAGCTTGTGATTCTACAAACTTGTTGAATGCATTTGCAGTTTGTTTTAGTTGTGTTTTGGATGATGTTTTTCCCAATAGAAACTGAATGGTGAATAATGTCCTGTCATTTTGGAGTCACTTCACTTGTATTGTCAGTAAGAATAGAAGATGTTTCTGAACACTTCTACATTCATGTGGATGCTACCATGATTATGAATAATCATGAATGAATCGTGAATGATGATGAATGAGAAAGTTACAGAGGAACAAGGATCATACCCCCTCTGTTATTGGTAATGGTGAGAGGTTAGCATGTTTTGTTGTAGTCTCTGTAACTTTCACACTCATTATTATTCATGATTCATTCATGATTTTTCTTAATCATGTCATCATCAGGATTCATTTAGTAGTGTTTAGAAACATGTTATCTACTCACTTAGACAGAAAATTACTCCAGTCATCATCCACCATTCAGTTACTATTGGACAAAACATAACCCAAAACACAACCAAAACAAACTGCAAATGCAACCAACGAGTTTGGGACCAAATACTCAACTTTTGACTACTTTAATACACTATAAGTGAATTGGTCAGAATACTTTTGACTTCTTCAAATGGGGGGACTAGATACATAAAGTGCTTTCATTTCTAAACGGTGAAACAGATATGTATTAAAATACCCTCAAATAAAAGGTGAGATTATATACTGTCACCTCATATGAAACATTTAATCTCAAATCCAAAATGCTGGAGTATAGAGCCACATTTAAAATGTTATCTTCACTGTCAAACTAGATATGGTGTGGAACGTATACTCAATACAATCTAAATCTGATACCTCACTGTCTGTCTTTTGACTGATTGTCACGATCGTCTTGACGAGAAGTAGACCAATGCGCAGCGTGTTGAGCGAACATGATTGCTTTATTTAACAAAGCACGAAACACAAAACAAAACACGACTCGTGACGTCCTCAGTAACAATGACCAATACGGAAACAAAAACCCACAAACACAAGGTGAAAACAGACAGTTTAAATATGGCTCCCAATCAGAGACAACGAGCCAACAGCTGACACTCGTTACCTCTGATTGGGAGTCACTCAAACAAAGAAATACAACAACCTAGAACAACCCAACCAAGACACAGAACACAAAGAAACGAACACACCCTGGCTCAACATACAGAGTCCCGGAGCCAGAGCGTGACAGTACCCCCCCCTAAAGGCGCGGACTGCGACCGCGCCTTAACAAAACCCAAACAGGGGAGGGCTGGGTGGGCATTCCTCCTCGGAGGCGGCTCCGGCTCCGGGCTTGACCACCACCCTTCCACAATTCCCCCGTAGCGCCCCCGGTCCGGTCTGACCCCGCTGGCTGGATCTGGACCGGACATCGACGGAGCGGATTGCTCAAGCTCCGTTGTGGAGCAGCTGCCCGGTACCTGATCAGGCACCGGACTGACGACGCGCACCCCTGGCTTGGCGCGTGAGGCAGGAACTGACTGGACCTGGCTGATGATGCGAACCCCTGGCTTGGTGCGTGGAGCAGCAACGGACCGGACCGGGCTGACGATACGCACCCCTGGCTTGGTGCGTGGAGCCGGAACGGGCCTCACCGGACTGACGACTCGCACCCCTGGCTTGGTGCGTGGAGCCGGAACGGGCCTCATCGGACTGACGACTCGCATCCCTGGCTTGGTGCGAGTAGCAGGAACGGGCTGGACCAGGCTGACGACTCGCACCCCTGGCTTGGTGCGAGTAGCAGGAACGGGCTGGACCAGGCTGACGACTCGCACCCCTGGCTTGGTGCGAGTAGCAGGAACGGGCTGGACCAGGCTGACGACTCGCATCCCTGGTTTGGTGCGAGTAGCAGGAACGGGCTGGACCAGGCTGACGACTCGCACCGTAGGTTTGGTGCGAGTGGCAGGAACAGGCCGGGTCGGGCTGGCGACGCACACCGTAGGCTTGGTGCGTGGAGCAGGGACAGGCCGGGCTGGGCTGGCGACGCACACCGTAGGCTTGGTGCGTGGAGCAGGAACCGGCCGGGCTGGGCTGGCGACGCACACCGTAGGCTTGGTGCGTGGAGCAGGGACAGGCCGGGCTGGGCTGGCGACGCACACCGTAGGCTTGGTGCGTGGAGCAGGGACAGGCCGGGCTGGGCTGGCGACGCACACCGTAGGCTTGGTGCGTGGAGCAGGAACAGGCCGGACCGGGCTGGCGACGCGCACCGTAGGTTTGGTGCGTGGAGCAGAGACAGACCGGGCTGGGCTGGCGACGCACACCGTAGGCTTGGTGCGTGGAGCAGGAACAGGCCGGGCTGGGCTGGCGATGCACACCGTAGGCTTGGTGCGTGGAGCAGGAACAGGCCGGGCTGGGCTGGCGACGCACACTGTAGGCTTGGTGCGTGGAGCAGGAACAGGCCGGACCGTACTGGGAACACACACCACTGGCCTTAAACGGGGATCAGGAACGGGCCGGACCGGACTGGCAATACACCTCAGTACCTCTCGCCGTGCCTCAACAACTTCCTTCCCTCCTCTCGCCAAATGGCTCCCGTAACCCGGTGGCCTTCTCTCCACGTCTCCCATTTCGCCCTGTGACAGCCTCCTGCTGCCCAGTCGCCCAAGCCGTGTGCCCCCCCCTAAAAATGTTCTGGGGTTGCCTCTCGTCCCTCTGACGCTGACACTGCTTACGCCGTTGCTCCTCTCTCCGTCGCCTCTCAACCGTCTCACTCCATGGCCGGCGATCCATCCCGGCCAGGATCTCTTCCCAGGTCCAGGACCCCTGCCCGTCCAAAATCTGTTCCCACGTCCAGGCTGCCGATTCCTGGACACGCTGCTTGGTCCTAGTATGGTGGGTTTTTCTGTCACGATCGTCTTGACGAGAAGTAGACCAATGCGCAGCGTGTTGAGCGAACATGATTGCTTTATTTAACAAAGCACGAAACACAAAACAATACACGACTCGTGACGTCCTCAGTAACAATGACCAATACGGAAACAAAAACCCACAAACACAAGGTGAAAACAGACAGTTTAAATATGGCTCCCAATCAGAGACAACGAGCCAACAGCTGACACTCGTTACCTCTGATTGGGAGTCACTCAAACAAAGAAATACAACAACCTAGAACAACCCAACCAAGACACAGAACACAAAGAAACGAACACACCCTGGCTCAACATACAGAGTCCCGGAGCCAGAGCGTGACACTGATACTGCTTTTTAGTCTACTCAAATATTTGTACTATACATGTTTCTCTCTACAAGCAATATTATGATAATTTCTAATAATGATACATTAATTTATGAATATATATGGCAGGTTTCAGGACACTGGTTTTAATATGATTTGACTCTTTGCAGGCTGTCAGGCTGTCTAGTCACAGAGGAAGGCTGTGCTTCTCTGGTCTCAGCTCTGAAGTCAAACCCCTCACACCTGAGAGAGCTGGATCTGAGCTACAATCACCCAGGAGACTCAGGAGTCAGACTGCTCTCTGCTGGACTGGAGGATCCACACTGCAGACTGGAGAAACTCAAGTATGTAGAGGGTTTATGTCAATGTTCATATCAGACATGTTGGAGTTATCAGGCTAGTTAAGACAAACATTCTTACCACCACTTGGACTAAGTTATATAAAGACTGTGTGTGTGCGTGTGTGCGTGTGTGCGTGTGTGTGTGTGTGTGTGTGTGTGTGTGTGAATGTGTGTGTGTGTGTGTGGGTCCAGTGTGTGTGTGTGGGTCCAGTGTGTGTGTGTGTGTGGGTCCTGTGTGTGTGTGTGTCCAGTGTGTGTGTGTGTCCAGTGTTTGTGTCCAGTGTGTGTGTGTGTCCGGTGTGTGTATGTGTGTGTGTGTGTCTGTGTGTGTCCAGTGTGTGTATGTGTCTTTGTCCAGTGTGTGTGTGTGTGTGTGTGTGTCCAGTGTGTATGTGTGCACGTGTATCAGTACACACACTGGACACACACACACACTGGACACACACACACTCACACTGGACACACACACACTAGACACACACACACACACTGGACACACACAAACAATGGACACACACACACAGTGGACAAACACACACACACACACACACTGGACACACACCGGGGACACACACAAACACAAACACACACTGGACACACACACAAACACACACACACTGGACACACACACAAACACACACACACTGGACACACACTGGACAGACACACACACACTGTAAACACACACACTGGACACATACACACAAAGGACACACACACACACAAACACACACTAGACACACACACACACACACACACACACACACTGGACACACACACACACACACAAGGATTAATTTAGTAGTGTTTAGAAACATGTTATCTACTGTTAATAATGATACATTCATTCATGTATATACAGTACCAGTCAAACGTTTGGACACACCTACTCATTCAAGGGTTTGTCTTTATTTTTACTATTTTTTCCATTGTAGAATAATAGTGAAGACATTAAAACTATGAAATAACACATATGGAATAATGTAGTAACCAAAAAAGTGTTAAACAAATGAAAATATATTTTATATTTGAAATTCTTCAAATAGCCACCCTTTGCCTTGATGACAGCTTTGCACACTCTTGATATTCTCTCAACCAGCTTCACCTGGAATGCTTTTCCAACAGTCTTGAAGGAGTTCCCACATATGCTGAGCACTTGTTGGCTGCTTTTCCTTCACTCTGCCGTCCAACTCATCCCAAACCATCTCAATTGGGTTGAGGTCGGGTGATTATGGAGGCCAGGTCATCTGATCAGCACTCAATCCCTCTCCTTACACAGCCTGGAAGTGTGTTGGGTCATTGTCCTGTTGAAAAACAAATGATAGTCCCACTAAGCCCAAACCAGATGGGATGGCGTATCGCTGCAGAATGCTGTGGTAGCCATGCTGGTTAAGTGTGCCTTGAATTCTAAATAAATCACAAACAGTGTCACCAGCAAAGCACCCCCACACCATAACACCTCCTCCTCCATGCTTTACGGTGGGAACTACACATGCGGAGATCATCCGTTCACCCACACTGCTTCTCACAAAGACACGGCGGTTGGAACCAAAAATCTCAAATTTGGACTCCAGACCAAAGGACAAATGTCCACCTGTGTAATGTCCATTGCTCGTGTTTCTTGGCCCAAGCAGGTCTCTTCTTCTTATTGGTGTCCTTTAGTAGTGATTTATTTGCAGCAATTTGACCATGAAAGCCTGATTCACACAGTCTCCTCTGAACAGTTGATGTAGAGATGTGTCTGTGACTTGAACTCTGTGAAGAATTTATTTGGGCTGCAATTTCTGAGGCTGGTAACTCTGATGAACGTATCCTCTGCAGCAGAGGTAACTCTGGGTCTTCCATTCCTGTGGCGGTCCTCATGAGAGCCAGTTTCATCATAGTGCTTGATATTTTTTGCGACTGCACTTGAAGAAACTTTAAAAGTTCTTGAAATGTTCCTTATTGAATGACCGTCATGTCTTAAAGTAATGATGGACTGTCATTTCTCTTTGCTTATTTGAGCTGTTCTTGCCATAATATGGACTTGGTCTTTTACCAAATAGGGCTATCTTCTGTATACCCCCCTACCTTGTCACAACACAACTGATTGGCTCAAACTCATTAAGAAGGAAATAAATTCCACAAATTACCTTTTAAGAAGGCACACCTGTTAATTGAAATGCGTTCCAGGTGACTACCTCATGAAGCTGGTTGAGAGAATGCCAAGAGTGTGCAAAGCAGTCATCAAGGCAAAGGGTGGCTATTTAAGAATCTAAAATATATTTTGATTTTTTTAACACTTTTTTGGTTACTACATGATTCCATATGTGTTATTTCATAGTTTTGATGTCTTCACTATTATTCTACAATGTAGAAAAATAGTTTAAAAAATAAATAAACAAAAACTTGAATGAGTAGGTGTGCTCAAACATTTGACTGGTACTGTATATATACATTTATGAATAGATATGGCAGGTTTCAGGACTCTGATGTATCTGAAAATGTTGAAAAAATATATTTTCACCAACAAAGAATAGTAGTGTGATTTTAATAAGATTTGACTCTTTGCAGGCTGTCAGGCTGTGGAGTCACAGAGGAAGGCTGTGCTTCTCTGGTCTCAGCTCTGAAGTCAAACCCCTCACACCTGAGAGAGCTGGATCTGAGTAACAATGACCTGAAGGATTCAGGAGTGAAGCTGCTCTCTGCTGGACTGGGGAATCCCCACTGTAAACTGGAGACTCAGGTCAGTATTCCTGTAGTTGGTCAACAAGTGATACCTGTTCACCAGATCCACATGTGTTTACCAGGCACACATAGTCCACACCATATGTGTTTGGATAGTGAAGCTTACAGTTTTACATTTGGTGCTATGCTCCAGCATTTTGGATTTGAGATATAATGTTTCATATTAGGCGACAGTACAGAATGTAACCTTTTATTTGAGAGTATTTTCATACATATCTGTTTTACTGTTTAGAAATGAAAGCACTTTATGTATCTAGTTCTCCCATTTGAAAAAGTCTTAATAATTTGGACATATTCACTTATATTGTATTAAAGTAGTCATAAGTTTAGTATTTGGTCCCATATTCCTTACCTGCAGTGATTACATCAAGCTTGTGATTCTACAAACTTGTTGAATACATTTGCAGTTTGTCTTGGTTGTGTTTTGGATTATGTTTTTCCCAATAGAAACTGAATGGTGAATAATGTCCTGTCATTTTGGAGTCACTTCACTTGTATTGTCAGTAAGAATAGAAGATGTTTCTGAACACTTCTACATTCATGTGGATGCTACCATGATTATGAATAATCATGAATGAATGGTGAATGATGATGAATGAGAAAGTTACAGAGGAACAAGGATCATACCCCCTCTGTTATTGGTAATGGTGAGAGGTTAGCATGTTTTGTTGTAGCCTCTGTAACTTTCTCACTCATTATTATTCATGATTCATTCATGATCTTTATTAATCATGGCATCATCAGGATTAATTTAGTTGTGTTTAGAAACATGTTGTCTACTCACTTAGACAGAAGATTACTCCAGTCATCATCCACCATTCAGTTACTATTGGGCAAAACATAACCCAAAACACAACCAAAACAAACTGCAAATGCAACCAACGAGTTTGGGACCAAATACTAAACTTTTGGCTACTTTAATACACTATAAGTGGATTGGACAGAATTCAAATAGGGGGACTAGATACATAAAGTGCTTTCATTTCTAAACGGTGAAACAGATATGTATTTAAATACCCTCAAATAAAAGGAATTATATACTGTCACCTCATATGAAACATTTGATCTCAAATCCAAAATGCTGGAGTATAGAGCCACATTTAAAATGTTAGCTTCACTGTCAAAATATATATGGTGTGGACTGTATACTCAATACAATCTAAATCTGATACCTCACTGTCTGTCTTTTGACTGATACTGCTTTTTAAACTGCTCTGGTCAGTCTACTCAAATATTGGTAATATACATGTTTCTCTCTACAAGCAATATTATGATAATTTCTAATAATGATACATTAATTTATGAATAGATATGGCAGGTTTCAGGACACTGATATATCTGAATATGTTGAAAAAATATACTTCCACTATTTTCACCACCAAAGAATAGCAGTGTGGTTTTATTATGATTTGACTCTTTGCAGGCTGTCAGGCTGTCTAGTCACAGAGGAAGGCTGTGATTCTCTGGTCTCAGCTCTGAAGTCAAACCCCTCACACCTGAGAGAGCTGGACCTGAGCTACAATCACCCAGGAGACTCAGGAGTCAGACTGCTCTCTGCTGGACTGGAGGATCCACACTGCAGACTGGAGAAACTCAAGTATGTAGAGGGTTTATGTCAATGTTCATATCAGACATGTTGGAGTTATCAGGCTAGTTAAGACAAACATTCTGACCACCACTTGGACTAAGTTATATAAAGACTGTGTGTGTGTGTGTGTGTGTCCAGTGTCCAGTGTGTATGGACGCACACACTAACTGGACACACACTGGACACACACACACACTGGACACACACACACACTGAACACACTCACACACACTAACTGGACACACACACATGGGGCACATATACACAAACTGGACACACACACACACACACACTGTAAAAACACACACTGGACACAGACACACACACACACACAAAGGAAACACCACACACACACTGGACACACAAACACATACTTGACACACACTCACACTGGACACACAAACTGGACACACACATACACACGCACACATATACACATTGGACACACACACACACACACACACACACACACACACACACACACACTCACTCACACTGGACACACACACACACACACACACACACACACACTGGACACATACACACAAAGGACACACACTCACACAAACACACTGGACACACACACACACACACACTAACTGGACACATACACACAAAGGACAAATACACACACACACACTGGACACACACACACACTGGAAAAACACCCACTGGACACACACACAACAAACACACACACACACACACAAAGGAAACACACACACACACACTGGACACACACACATTGGACACACAACCACACACACACACACACTGGACACACACACACTGGACACACACACACACACACACTGGACACACACACACTCACACTCACACTGGACACACACACACAAACACTGGACACACACACACACACACTGGACACACTCACACACACTAACTGGACACACACACACACACACACTGGACACACACACACACACTGGACACACACACATTGGACATACACAAACACAAACACAAACATACTGGACACACATACACACACACTGGACATACACACACAAACACTTGACAAACACACACTGGACACACACACACTGGACACATACACACTGGACACAGACACACACACAGGACACAAACACACACTGGACACACACATACACACACACACATATACACACTGGACAAACACACACTGGACACACACACACACACACAGACACACAGGACACACACACTCACTACACTGGACACACACACACACTGTACACATATACACACACACACACACACACACAGACTGGACACACACACACACTGGACACACACACACACTGGACACACACACTGTACACACACACACGCTGGGGACACACACACACACACACACACACACACACACTGGACACACACACTGGAAACACACACACAGACACACTGGACACACACACACACACACACACTCACTCACACTGGACACACACACACACACACACACACACACTGGACACACACACTATACACACACACACACACACACACACACACACACTGGACACACACACATTGGACACACACTAGACACACACTGAACACACACACACACACAAACTAGACACACACTGGACACACACACACACACACACACACACACACACACACTGGACACACACACACACTGGACACACACACACACACACACACTGGACACACACACACTCACACTGGACACACACACACACACACACACACACACACACAAAAGGAAACACACACACACACACACTGGACACAGACACACACACACACACACACACACACACACACACTGGACACAAACACGCTTGGACAAAGTTATATGCTGACTGTGTGTGTGTGTGTGTGTGAGTTAAGGTGTATCCCTCAATGACTGTCTGTTCTTCTGCTTACCGCTACAGTGTGGAACATGGTGGAGAGAACACAATGAAACCTGGACTTAGAAAATGTGAGTGTTGACTGCTGTGAAGAATATAACTAAGAATAAGTCTTAATTCAAGTGAAGTCAAAGTCAAAGACCATCATTACTTACTTGGTCATATTAAATATCAGCTGTAGTTCTACAGAAGCACAAATCAGGGACCCCAAAGTTTACAAAGAGTTGCTTTGACAATGTGTGTGTCTGTGTGTGTGTGTGTGTTGCGTGTTCGTGTTACTTTAGAAATGTGTGTGTGTGTGTGTGCGTTCATGCATGAAAGTGTGAGTGTGTATGTGTATCCAGTGTGTATGTGTGTGTTCAGGATGTGTGTGTGTGTGTGTGTTCAGTGTGTGTGTGTGTTCAGGGTGTGTGTGTGTGTTCAGGGTGTGTGTGTGTGTGTTCAGGATGTGTGTGTGTGTTCAGGATGTGAGTGTGTATCCGGTGTGTGTGTGTGTTCAGGATATGTGTGTGTGTGTGTTCAGTGTGTGTGTGTGTGTGTGTGTTTGTGTGTGTGTTCAGGATGTGAGTGTGAGTGTGTATCCGGTGTGTGTGTGTGTGTGTTTGTTCAGGATGTGTGTGTGGTGTTCAGTGTGTGTGTGTGTGTGTGTTCAGGATGTGAGTGTGTATCCGGTGTGTGTGTGTGTGTGTTCAGGATATGTGTGTGTGTGTGTTCAGTGTGTGTGTGTGTGTGTGTGTGTTTGTGTGTGTGTTCAGGATGTGAGTGTGAGTGTGTATCCGGTGTGTGTGTGTGTGTGTGTTTGTTCAGGATGTGTGTGTGTGTGTTCAGTGTGTGTGTGTGTGTGTGTTCAGGATGTGAGTGTGTATCCGGTGTGTGTGTGTGTGTGTGTGTGTGTGTGTTCAGTGTGTGTGTGTGTGTGTGTGTGTGTGTGTTTGTGTGTGTGTTCAGGATGTGAGTGTGAGTGTGTATCCGGTGTGTGTGTGTGTGTGTGTGTGTTTGTTCAGGATGTGTGTGTGTGTGTTCAGTGTGTGTGTGTGTGTGTGTGTGTGTGTTCAGGATGTGAGTGTGTATCCGGTGTGTATGTGTGTGTTCAGGATGTGTGTGTGTGTTCAGGATATGTGTGTGTGTCCAGTGTGTGTTCAGGATGTGTGTGTGTGTGTGTGTGTGTTCTGTGTGTGTGTGTGTGTGTGTGTTCAGGATGTGAGTGTGAGTGTGTATCCGGTGTGTGTGTGTGTGTGTTCAGGATATGTGTGTGTGTTCAGTGTGTGTGTGTGTGTGTTCAGGATGTGTGTGTGTGTTCAGTGTGGGTGTGTGGGTGTGTGTGTTCAAGGATGTGTGTGTGTGTGTGTGTGTGTTCAGGATGATGATGAATTGTAATATTGTGTCCGGTTTTATCCATCAGATGTCTGTGATCTCACACTGGACCTAAACACAGTAAACAGACTCCTCTCTCTGTCTGAGGAGAACAGAAAGGTGACATGGAGGAGAGAGGAGCAGCCGTATCCTGATCACCCAGAGAGATTTAAGGACTGTGAACAGCTGCTGTGTAGAGAGGGTCTGACTGGGCGCTGTTACTGGGAGGTAGAGTGGAGTGGGAGAGGGGCTGGTATAGGAGTTACATATAAAGGAATCAGCAGGAGAGGAAGGGGTAATGACTGTTGGATTGGATGGAATGACAAGTCCTGGAGTCTGATCTGCTCTGACAACAGTTACAGAGCCTGGCACAATAATAAGTCCACTACCATAGACGTCCCCTCCTCCAGCTCCCACAGAGTAGGAGTGTATCTGGACTGGCCAGCCGGCACTCTGTCCTTTTACAGAGTTTCCTCTGACACACTGACCCACCTGAACACATTCCACTCCACATTCACTGAGCCCCTCTATCCAGGGTTTAGGGTTCATGTTGACTCCTCAGTGTCCCTGTAAATAATAACCATGGTAACACTGACACACACACACACACACACACACACAAACTGGACACACACTGGACACACACACACACATTCACACTGGACACACACACACACACTGCACAAACACACACACACACACTGGACACACACACACACACACACACTGGACACACACACACACTCACACTGGACACACACACTGCACACTGCACACACACACACAAACACACAATTGAGACACACACACTGGACACACACACACTGGACACAAACACTAGGTACACACACACACACACACACACACACACACACACACACTGGGCACACACACACACACACTGGACACACACAGACACACACTGGACACACACACACACACACACACACACACACACACACTGGACACACACACATGCTGGACACACAAACACTGGACACACACACACTGGGTACACACACACACACACTGGACACACACACACCAACACACACTGGACACACACACACACACGCACACATACACACACTGGACACACACACTGGACACATACACACTGGGGACACACACCGGACACACAAACACTGGACACACACACACACACACACACACTCACACATACACACACAGGACACACAACGGAGACACACACACTGGACATACACACACACTGGACACACACACACACACACTGGACACACACACACTGGACACACACACACTGGACTCACACACACCGGACACACACACACACACCGGACACACACACACACACAGGACACACACACACACACTGGACACACACTCACAGGACACACACACACACACACACACACACATACTGGACACACACACAGACACACACTGGACACACACACACACACTGGACACACACACATGCTGGACACACAAACACTGGACACACACACACTGGGTACACACACACACACACACACACACACTGGACACACACACACACACTGGACACACACACACCAACACACACTGGACACACACACACACACGCACACATACACACACTGGACACACACACTGGACACATACACACACTGGACACACACAGGAGACACACACACTGGACACACACACACACACACTGGACACACACACACACCAGACACACACACACACACAGGACACACACACACACACTGGACACACACACTGGGTACACACACACACACACGCACACGCACACACACTGGACACACACACTGGACACACACGCACACATACACACACTGGATACACACACTGGACACACACAAACACACACACTGGACACACACACACACACACACACACACAGGAGACACACACACTGGACACTCACAAACACTGGACACACACACACTGGACACACACACACACACTGGACACACATACAGGAGACACACACACACACACACACACATATTGGACACACACACACACACACACACACACACACTGGACACACACACACACACTCTGGATACACACACACACACACACACTCACACATCTTCTTATAATAGTGAGGACCTTGACACAGGACCTTCAAATGAGGACCATCATTTCTGATAGAATTGGGAACAAACAGACTCCTCATTCCAGCACTAAGTTTCCAACAAACACAGACATCACTTCAAAACCTGATAAACTCCAATGAACAAATAGACATGCAGGGCACTAGTCTAGTGAGGACCAGTGGTTGCTAGGCAGTTTCTGGATCCCAGGTTCCAGAACAGCTTCTATCCCAGTTCTATCTGCCTGTTAAATCAAGCAACCTAAACTGTTTCCATCAGACTTTTAGAACATCACTGAACATTTTTTCCTTTTATGATCTTACCACTTTGCATGTTTTATTGATGTTCTTATGATATATTTTACTGTTTGTGTGTACGTACCACAGGAGGTTGGTGGGACCTTAGTTGGGGAGGACAGGCTTGTAATGGCTGGAGCGGATTGAGTGGAATGGTATCAAATACATCAAATACATGGTTTCCATGGTTTCCATGTGTTTGATGCCATTTCATTGGCTCCGTTCCAGCCATTATTATGAGCCGTCCTCCCCTCAGCAGCCTCCACTGGTATGTACTGTCCTATGTGAGCTCCAACAAGGAATTCCAATGTATCTATTACTTTTAATACCTGCAAATGGCAAATAAACTACTTGAACTCCTTATGAGTGTCTGCAGCCGACTAGGCTGTTGCCGTCTGACAAGATGCCATCTGACATTACAGGAATATTCTGCAAATGTTGATGAATCCACCCAAAACAACATGTAGTCTTTCCCCTAGACTCCCATGAAGTTATAGTGGGACGTTATGAGTTGACGTTAAGGTAACATACTCAGAACATACTGCACTTTGTTGATACTGTTTTAGATGTATCCTCTGTTTAACCATTTAATCTCTTACAATAACACTTAAAATACCAATGGGATCATTTATGGATGTCCTTTATGTAGGAAAACTAATTGTATACGGACATATGGTCCATAACTGTACAATTGTACATTGATATATTGTACTTTTCATAATAAAACATACTTTAAACAAGAAAAAGCATGTTAATTGTGAAAACAATGTCGTTATTGATTTTACATTGTCCTCTCCCAGTCACAGGTTGACTTTTGTCATGAATCTTGCCCTGGAGGCAGAATTGCGCAATTTCCTCTAGATATGCCAGCTGCATAGTCAAAATTGGCTATATCGTAAACATTTGTGGAAAATAATTTTGTTTTATGGTCTTAATTTAAGGTAAGGATTAGCAGTGAGGTTAAGGTTAGCATTAAAATCAGATATTATTACTTTATGCCTGTGCCAGCTAGTGACCACTTTGCAGAACTGCCTCCAGGGCAAGATTCATGACAATAAATGCCAACCTGCCTCCCAGTCATCCCCTCCCTATCTCTACAAGGCTGCAGAACATGCAAGCTAGTGATGCGGGGGTTGTCTCATAACCCACAGTCCCCAGGCGGGTGGGTGGCAGGCAGGTTCAATACAGAGAAAACAATAGACTACATAAGAAAATCCATCAATGGATCATTATTGTGCAATTTACACTAAGTGGACAAAACATTAAGGACACCTGCTCTTTCCATGACAGACTGAGCAGATTAATCCAGGTGAAAGCTATGATCCCTTATTGATGTCACTTGTAGATGAAGGGGACGGGACAGGTTAAAGAAGGATGTTTAAGCCTGGAGACAATTGAGACATGGATTGTGTATGTGTGCCATTCAGAGGGTGAATGGGCAAGACAAAATATTGATGTGCCTTCAAACGGGGTATGGTAGTAGGTGCCAGGCACACCGGTTTGTGTCAAGAACTGCAACGTTGCTGGGTTTTTCACGCTCATGGTACACCACACAAAGGACATCCAGCCAACTTGACACAACTGTGGGAAGAATTGGCGTCAACATGGGCCAGCATCCCTGTGGAACGCTTTCAACACGTTGTAGAGTCCATGCCCCGATGAATTGAGGCTGTTTTGAGGACAAAAGTGGGGAGGTAACTCAATATTAGGAAGGTGTTTGATATAATGTCTTTTGATACAGCATTTATGGTGAGAGAGAGGAGAAGGACACGCCATGAGTTGTGTCGGTCACGGATGGGGGGCCAGAAGGTCGGCGTGCCAAGATAGATTAGGGGCCACTGTTGCTAATCTTAGAAAGAGTACGTGATGGAATGGCCTGGCTAGGGTGCCACACGATACTATGTACGGGGATCCTATTGTAGGAGATGAGTGACACTCAATAATGATTGGCAACTGTGGGATGGAAGTAGCTCGGAGAGCATTATATAAACTGAAAGGTTTTCTATGGAAGTCATTCAGATGACAAGAGGCTACGCCCGTACCGCTTGAATCCAGTACTGTAACCATTAAATAACAATGAATCAACTCTCCATCTAAGTGGTCGACTACTCTCTTACATCCTGAAGTACGAGATACCAGAGAAACTCTTCATAACAGTGTTGTAAATATTTAGTCCACTCAGTGTATAACCTGTAGCTACACTGTGCAGTTAGCACCTTAACAGACGGCCCCTGTCTTTATCAGCATCATAAAAGATGACAGTATTTCAACCACATCAAATATGCATCCAAGCCAAAAGACTAATGACACAGGAGTGGTATCTGATTCTACACTATAGGAACCTTTTCAAGTGGTTATGAGAGGTCATATTATTTCATATGAGTCTGCCATAAACAAAAGGGAATGGCATGTGACTGGAGGAGATCGCCTGCCCAACATCCTCTATTCTGACCAACAGAGACAAATCCAGTCCCTTTGAACTACCTAGATCTGTCCAGCAGGGTTGCCCACTCAGTCCTCTGCTCTTCGCTGTCTCCCTTGAACCCCTGGCGATACAAGTAAGGGATCATCCTAATATCCAAGGTCTTAAAGTAGGAAACATAGAAAGCATCATTTCGTTATATGCAGACAATGTGCTTTTATACCTCTCAGACCCAGTAGCCTCTGTTCCTAACCTACTAGACTCAATCAATTCATTTGGCAAACTATCTGGAAATTCAATAAATTGGGGAAAAAGTGACCTCATGTGTATCTCAGATAATTTTACAACAAGTGAGCTAGAGAGGATACCATTTAAAACTTACCTGGGTCTAAACATACCTAGAAACCCAAAGCTCATCTGTAAATAGTATTTTTCTCCAACTACACAGAGGCCTCTACCGGTCATCTCAAGGGACCTGGGGGTAAAGAGTATTTTTCTCCAACTACACAGAGGCCTCTCTACTGGTTGAATAATAATGAAGGTAGGTCAATTCAATTCAAATAATATAGCTAGTAACTTCAAAATACTTACAGCTGCCGTTTTCTTTGTGAACATGGTGAGATGGAGGAAGCCGCATACACATGTAGAGTTGTGGGGGAGGGGACAAGTTTCCCAAATAGACACTGGCTTTAGATCAGGTTTAAATTCCCCCCACTAATGATCCTTGTTAGGTTTGGGGGAGGGGAAGCTGATCCTAGATCTGTATCTAGGGGAAACTTCACCCCAGCAAAGAGAGATGGGGGAAGAGGAGGAGAGAGAGCGTTGCTCTCAGGATTGACAGATCATGTACAACATCTACCAGTAGGAAATTGGTGTCAGAATATAATATCTGACCTTTAGCAGTTCTAATGTCTTCATTTGCTCCATTTCATTAGTCTTGTTGATTGATTGCTGATATCTAGTTTCACAGGTGAGATGGTGTTGATGAAGAGCATCCATCCGTTTTAGTAACGCATTAATAGTAATGCATTCATAGACATATAGTTGATACTGGTGGTCCTACCCATCCCCCACTTCACTACATTAACCCTACACTTGCTGCTCACATGGTGGTTTGTCTAAATGTATCTGACTTTAGGTCAGTTTTTAAGGTTCAGAAGGTAAAGATTGTGTTAGGCTGTGTCAGGAACACTGCCGCTCCCAGATCACACATTGCCCTATATAAGTATATACTGTAGCAAGCTGAACCCAACACCTACCAATTACCACCTTCTGGTCTCTTGGTGTAATGGATAAGGTGTTGGCTTGATAGTCGCTGGACCCGGGTTCGAGTCCCGGTTGGAGCTATCCCTTAATTCGTTACATTGGTGTCAGAAGTGGGATAGTGCCTGTGAGGCCATCAAAGAGGCATGTACACGTGAGAGACTTGCTATAAAGAAGTGTGGGGGCATGCTCTCCCCAAGGAAGGGGGTAATATAGCGACCTTAATCCAACACCTAGCCACAACATCGAGAGGTTCGGACCTCTTGGCGTAGCGCTTGTTGGGTTCTGACTTCTAAACATGAAATAGATTTATTAATGTCACTGAGGGAGAGAGGGGAATGTATAACGTTTCCATTCTGTCAGGATATGTTATTGTTAGCCATCAGGGATCCTATTGGAGGAAAAGAGACACAGTCTGGTACAAGTCAACATGACAGCCGTGAGTTGGGGAGGAGTGAGCAATTTGGGCAGAGGTCAGGTTAGATGAAGTGAGGAAGAACATACATCACTAATCTTCTGGATAGCAACAGAGGTGTATTGGCTGTTCAGATGTGGAAGGAGGGGCTCAGCATAGGAGGAAGGGTTAAATACCAGTGCTTGTGTGAATATGTTCTTTGTCTTATGCAGCTGTATGATCCAATGGGTGAATAAACTTGGTTTGAGCTTTACTAAACGTCCCTGAGTTTTACTAGGTTCATTTAGAACCTAACACGCTTAAGGTGTTGGCTTGACAGTTGATGGACCCAGGTTCAAAACCCGTTTGGGGCTACCCCCTGAATTCACTACACTATATTTGTTTGCCTACGGGCAGGGAGACCCGGGTTTGAGAAGATTTCCTAGGAAGCCCATGCTAGAAGTGTTAGGAGGTGGAAGTTAGAGAATTAGTCCAGTAACTGAAAGGTCACTGGTTTGAGTCCTGAGCCAGACAACAAAACGTGGGATTGGATCTGAACTGGCAGATCTGTGACCAACCCCCTTCAGAAAGACAAATTCCCTTTGTTCCCTGTAACATGGACTAATAAAGTTGTACTGTGCTGTGCTGCACTTTATTAAACAGAACCTGAGAGTCCAGCATGTCAGGGGATGGGGTGGGGGGGTGGGGGGTGAGAGCAGCAGTGGGGGATGGGTAGCTAGTCCTTGATTGGCTGTAGACCTGGGAGCCACAACTGCCAAGAGAAATTCAATCTACCCTTTTTATCAGCCAAGCCAACATACTGTTTTACACACCGTTTTTGTGGACTGTTAATGTTTATATTTAAAATCAACACTGAGCATTTCATGTTATAATCTGTTATTTATCAAATCTTATATTGAAACCATATACAATATGCACCAGAAATGGTTGTAATGAAAACCTGAGACACTCCTATAGACCGATGGAATTATGAGGAGGGGAAAATTATGTATATCTGAAAGATATCAAGTAATTTAGGATTTGAAGTCAATTCTTGCGTGGGAAACTGCAGTCTGGTTTGTTTGTCTGAGTGAACAGAGCAGTTGGGGGAAGGGAATACACATACAATGTTTCAATCTCCAACTGTCTTGTTTCACAGACTCCTGTGAGAGAGAATATAGTAGACGGTTGCTGTCAAAAAGTGATTGGTGAGTTTTCCTGTGTCCTGTGTTTATGACCTTTTAAGGACATCCTGTCCGGAGGTTCTCTTCACTATTTAGGGTGTGCTTATGTAACTTGATAGTGCAGCTGTTTCTTTGAAGTAAAGCACATTGATGAGGAATATATGATCTATTATGCTGTGAGAGAAAGAGCACATATTTACCTGATTTGTTAAATATTAATAGTTAACAATGAATATGATTAACAATAGTAGAGACATTTCTTAACTACCAATGCTGTGCATTTGGTAAGGATGGTTCCCTCCAGCTCCCTGCAGCTGGTCTGGGCGTGTAGTCAAGGACATGGGATAGAGATCAACTGGAGGAACAGGTAGACCTGGATTGTTTCAATTTCTCGTTGCTTCCACACAGCCACAAGAAGAAAACATGGTGGCTCCTGATCTGCCAGGGAGGGGCGTGCTTGGATGAAAAGCAGAGATTGTTTTGGACAATTTGCAGAACTTATGAAGAGCGATACAAATCCTGTTGACTCTGTATTAACTTCTGCCTGCAATTGCATAACTAAAGATATTTTACATATACTCAGAAGCCGTTGTCTGTGTCATTTTCTAAAGTTTAAAGTTTGTTTGAGAATAAGAGAATATCAGCACTGTGCAAAGAACCCTCTACAACATGTTGGAAATAAAAAGTAATGGCCTGGTGATTGATGTGTCGTGTACTGACCTAGTTGAACTTAAAGTTTGAACTGTTTGAAAAATGTGAAACAGTTGGGAATTTTTGTAGTGAACTTATGGAGCTGCTCTGTAGTGAGCTTGTGACCCCTTGTAGAATGAAAAAGTAATTTCTGGGTAGGTCTGCCTGAGTAAAAGTAAGTATTAGACTTGTCCTGTGAACACTACGAGCGACAAGAAACCTCAAGAGAGATGAACCACAGAAAACTACAGAAAACACGTCTCCTAGACCAATTCAAGGTGTGTTGTGTCCTTCATGTCTGGGCCACAAGGACAAAACCATCTATGCCATTCTTTGTGATGCACCTGATTGTTTTAATGGTGGGATTGATATGAGTGGAGGCCAACTGGACGATTCAACAGTGAAGATTTTCACACACAGCTGTCTCATCAACCTTTTTCAGCCAAAAACCGGGAGTTTTTCTCCTGCGTTTCGCATGAGGGAATGGCTTAAGATAAGACTTGCTCTATGTCAGATCTAAAAGGCCCTGAATGGAACATCCCTGCCTGGGTACGCATTGGAAGAGGAAGTCTGTGGGCCAGATGATTTGAAAGTCATACGAAACTCTTCAGTAGCGTAGAGTCCAGACTCCAAAGTGGCAATTTTAGGTTGTTCTAAATTCAATAGCGCAAATGCCACCAAATCTGTTAGTTCGTATGTATTTTCAAAACGCTTGCACAGAGGTCAACTATTTTGTTGCCTGTCTTTAGCTTCCAGTGGCGAGATTGGTTTAAGGTGCTTGATATGATGAAACAAGTGCAACAGTTTTTCCACCATCATGAACATTTACGAAGATGGTCCCTTCTGTCCTCAAGACAAAACTTGGGCTTATCGGCAAGAAGGTTGATCTATCATGGAAAAGAAAACATGTGAAACCTTTAAGGCCATGGAGAGCCTGGTGGAAGAGGCAACGTCTGAGTCCCTCTCAGCTTGAAGACGGGGATTTGGAGACGGGGGTGTCGGGTTACAAAAGGCCCCTGAAAAGGAGAAAAATGCTGATTATTATAATAATTATACATTTAAACATGTTTATGATCCATATAAAGGTTTAGTAGTAAACATTAGCGTCATAGTTTAATATTCAATATTGTTTAGTGAACTTTAATCACTTGTATATAAATGCTTCCATTTCTGTAGCAACATTTTAGAAGAAAATAAAAGGTTTGAAAGAAAATTGTATTTCCCTTCAATGAATTACAGCTCTCTCTCTCTTTCTCCGTCCCTCCCCTCTCTCTCTCTCTCTCTCTCTCTATATACAGTCATGGCCAAAATTGTTGGCACCCCTGAAATTTTTCCAGAAAATGAAGTATTTCTCACAGAAAAGTATTGAAATTACACATGTTTTGCTATGCACATGTTTATTTCCTTTGTGTGTATTGGAATAACACAAAAAAAAACAGGAAAAAAGCAAATTTGACATAATTTCACACAAAACTAAAAAAATGGGCCGGACAAAGTTATTGGCACCCTTTCAAAATTGTGGATAAATAAGTTTGTTCCAAGCATGTGATGCTCCTTTAAACTCACCTGGGGCAAGTAACAGGTGTGGGCAATCTAAAAATCACACCTGAAAGCAGATAAAAAGGAGAGAAGTTGACTCAGTCTTTGCATTGTGTTTCTGTGTGTGCCACACTAAGCATGGAGAACAGAAAGAGGAAAAGAGAACTGTCTGAGGACTTGAGAACCAAAATTGTGGAAAAATATCAACAATCTCAAGGTTACAAGTCCATCTCCAGAGATCTAGATGTTCCTTTGTCCACAGTGCGCAACATGATCAAGAAGTTTGCAACCCATGGCACTGTAGCTAATCTCCCTGGACGTGGACGGAAGAGAAAAATTGATGAAAGGTTGCAACGCAGGATAGTCCGGATGGTGGATAAGCAGCCCCAAACAAGTTCCAAAGAAATTCAAGCTGTCCTGCAGGCTCAGGGTGCATCAGTGTCAGCGCGAACTATACGTCGAAATTTGAATGAAATGAAACGCTATGGCAGGAGACCCAGGAGGACCCCACTGCTGACACAGAGACATAAAAAAGCAAGACTACAGTTTGCCAAAATGTACATGAGTAAGCCAAATTCCTTCTGGGAGAACGTCTTATGGACAGATGAGACCAAGATAGAGCTTTTTGGTAAAGCACATCGTTCTACTGTTTACCGAAAATGTAATGAAGCCTTCAAAGAAAAGAACACAGTACCTACAGTCAAATATGGTGGAGGTTCAAAGATGTTTTGGGGTTGTTTTGCTGCCTCTGGCACTGGGTGCCTTGACTGTGTGCAAGGCATCATGAAATCTGAGGATTACCAAAGGATTTTGGGTCGCAATGTAGGGCCCAGTGTCAGAAAGCTGGGTTTGCGTCCGAGATCATGGGTCTTCCAGCAGGACAATGACCCCAAACATACTTCAAAAAGCACCCAGAAATGGATGGCAACAAAGCGCTGGAGAGTTCTGAAGTGGCCAGCAATGAGTCCAGATCTTAATCCCATTGAACACCTGTGGAGAGATCTTAAAATTGCTGTTGGGAAAAGGCACCCATCCAATATGAGAGACCTGGAGCAGTTTGCAAAAGAAGAGTGGTCCAAAATTCCGGGTGAGAGGTGTAAGAAGCTTATTGATGGTTATAGGAAGCGACTGATTTCAGTTATTTTTTCCAAAGGGTGTGCAACTAAATATTAAGTTAAGGGTGCCAATCATTTTGTCCGGCCCATTTTTTGAGTTTTGTGTGAAATTATGTCAAATTTGCTTTTTTCCTGTTTTTTTTGTGTTATTCCAATACACACAAAGGAAATAAACATGTGCATAGCAAAACATGTGTAATTTCAATACTTTTCTGTGAGAAATACTTCATTTTCTGGAAAAATTTCAGGGGTGCCAACAATTTTGGCCATGACTGTATATATTTCTCCGTCCCTCCCCTCTCTCTCTCTCTCTCTCTCTCTCTCTCTCTCTCTCTCTCTCTCTCTCTCTCTCTCTCTCTCTCTCTCTCGCTCTCTCTCTCTCTACACAAGAGCCACTGGTTCTTTGGGTTGTGTGTGTGTGTGAGCGTGTGTGGTGTTTCTTTAAAACAACTGTTTTGTAAACCTGTTTACCCTTTTAGAAAGAGTTCTCAGCTATCCATATTTTAATGGTCAACAGTTTGCTCATCTAGGGGGTCCCTTTTTAAACCTGTTTAACCTTTAACCTTTTAAAAATAGCTCTCAGGGTGGGAATGTCTGGGAGGCGTCCGAGGATGGAATGTCCAGTGGATGTCTCAGTCAATTAAAAACAAAAAAAACAATTGTATTCTTAAAGATGTCCCGTTTTACTGCTGACCTAAACAGATCCATTTGACCCCATAAAAGAGCGTCCGTGGGATGTCTCAGTCAACCAAGAAAAAAGACCCAGAGGACCAGAAGGCCTGTAGACATACGTCTTAAAGAGACTCCTTGAATCATTTATTCCTCATGGAGCATTTTGAAGGTGAGTTGGATTTTCAATATGATGAAGGCTTCTATATCTAACTATGCGTATATATATATATATATATATATATATATATATATATATATATATATATATAATTTATGTTGTATATTATAAATGAATGTTTTTAATAATGTATTGTATAAAATGATATAGTATATAATGAATGAGATGTTGTGTTATTGATTTTTTTAAACGAGAATGGACTCTACCTACATATGTATATATCCTACTGTTTATACCAAACAAATGTCTATTTTATGTGACATGTCTCAAGGTGTCTCAGAACCCATGAAAATGCATGCCAAACCAAGTCTCTACTCAAGAGTGGACCACTGGCTTCACCTAGTGGATGTACAGTTACATCACAGTTATAGAAAAATGACTAGTCAATTGATTATGTGTGTGTGTGTGTGTGTGTGTGTGTGTGTCTAGAATGTTACTATTATATATTTATATATATATATATGTATTTATCCTACTGTTTTTACCAAACAAATTTCTATTTTATGTGAAGTGTCTAATCAAGAGTGGACCACTGGCTCCACCTAGTGGATGTTCAGTTACATCACAGTTGTAGAAATAAATTACCCAGCACGTTAGTATACTATTCTATATCCCTCTCTCAATGGATAACAATTCACTCAATGTATAACAATGGTTTTTTAAATATTTAACAGTATTTCAATATTTGGTTTTTGCAGACATTTTAAGACTGGATGACATACAATTTTCAGGTAATTAATATTATTATTTTATTTCTTTGTTTTTTTTATGGGGGTAGATCAGCTTAATATTGCAGATAGATTGTATCTTCCATCAATGTAATTGTCTGCATCACTTCCAGTCCCCCATGTTTTTTATATATACACACACATATTTACATTTACGTCATTTAGCAGACGCTCTTATCCAGAGTGAGTGAGTGCATACATTATTTAATTTTTTTCTCCATACTGGCCCCCCGTGGGAATCGAACCCACAACCCTGGCGTTGCAAACGCCATGCTCTACCAACTGAGCTACATCCCTGCCGGCCATTCCCTCACCTACCCTGGATGACGCTGGGCAAATTGTGCACCGCCCCATGGGTCTCCCGGTCGCGGCCGGCTACGACAGAGCCTTGATTTGAACCAGGATCTCTAGTGGACCACTGCGCCACTCGGGAGATAATACACATACACATACATATACACACATATATATATATATATATACATATATATACATATATACACACATACATACACACATACATACCCACATACAGTGAGGGAAAAAAGTATTTGATCCCCTGCTGATTTTGTGATTGACAGTTCTTTTGTGTTTCTTCCATTTGCGAATAATCGCACCAACTGTTGTCACCTTCTCATCAAGCTGCTTGGCGATGGTCTTGTAGCCCATTCCAGCCTTGTGTAGGTCTACAATCTTGTCCCTGACATCCTTGGAGAGCTCTTTGGTCTTGGCCATGGTGGAGAGTTTGGAATCTGATTGATTGATTGCTTCTGTGGACAGGTGTCTTTTATACAGGTAACAAACTGAGAATGTGTACTTCCTAATATAAAAGGCTTATCAGGACTGATAAGAAGACAGGATGAAGTAGCATGCTGTGTCTCAACTAACAATGGTATGCAGACTTTCTTTAGAAAAGGTGAAGGTTTGTCTGCCAGACCTACCAGGAGAATCTGGACATTTTCTGCGACTTGGAGACTATGTGGTGGTAAAGGATTAAGGAAGTCATTGATGGACAACACCCAAGTGGGAAGGTTAGTAATAGGTGTTGATGGCTACCTTGATGGAGGGGCAAGTAAGAGAGAGAGATTCCTAAATCTATATGTACCATTGTAGGACTTTTCTAACGCAAAGGAGGAAGGTGGCACCGCTTCGGCGGAGCATTGTTTTGTTTTGTCTGTGTGTTTTTGCAGCAGAGACTATTGGTACGCTGATAGAAGGATTCACTCCACAGAGAGATGGTGATAAATGGAGAAGGACTCTGCATGATCAGAGAACTAGTGAAGGAAGAAGGTTCATGCATCATCACACCGTCTACACCAACGGAGGTATGGATAGAGGGGAGATTGAACAGGTATCATGTCAACCGATGCTACAGAAGGCTACGAGGAAACTGATGATCTGGAGATGATAGTAGGTACATACACTGCTAAAGTGATAGTATTGAGAATGCATTGAGATAATGATCTGTATTTATTTTCAGGATGAGGAAAGTCATAATTGAATTATGAATGTTTATAGTGTATGTTAATATAAGTATACATTCTGAAAGTTTTAATGGGTGATTAAGTTGAGAGTTTTCATTTTCAGTGATAAGGATAAAGTGAATAAGAATTGTCATTTTAAATTTGGTTGAGTTAAGTAATTTGGTTGGTTATAATTGATAAGATTCATGAGTGATTTAAGTGAATTATTAGTATGTATAAGGATAGACATGTTTTCTATAGATATTAGGGGTTAAAACGGTGATACATTTAGGTCATGTCTTAGGATACATTTATATGATTTATTGAATAGACATTGTTGACTCATACTGTTTGAAACATGGAAGTTAAGGTGAGGATTGTGAATGAAATCATGAATATGTTGATTAATTGGGTTAAAGTATTAACATATTAGTAATGATATAGATTTGAAGTATGGGGTGATATTGATATGGATGTTTAGATTGGTAAATATCTATGTTGATAGGAAAGTAATTAATTGGTTCCTATCATGGGGTTATGATATTTTCATATGATGTGAATTTGGTTGAATTATTAAAGCAGGAATAGTCTAGGGATGTGATGATGTAACAGGGAGTGATAATAGAGTGTTATAATGTGTATGTTATATCAGGTATATTAGGAGGACAAAGGCGGAGTTTAACATTGTATATTTTAACAATCATGGGTTTTTAAGAATTGGTTCTGAGATGTTAATCATTAGCAATGGATGCTATTGTATTAAGATTAGGAGGATATGGTAATTTGAATGCTGTTGAAGTATTTTCCAAGTTTTTTTAGTGGTAATTCCATAGGAACATGGATGGCAAGTATTATATGTCCTCTAGTGGCAATAGTACTTACTGTAGCTATAGTTATGGGGTGTTGTTTTCACATTTTTCAGGGATTGATTTTAAGATCTGTACGAACGATTACTAACATGGCAGTTATTACAGTTAGAGATGTATCAGTTAATGTTAATACAAGGAGGGAAATGACTAATTATTATTCTATGTCGTTTTATTTCAGTTTAGAGTACATTGAATGTTCCTCATTCAGGACTAGCTCTCTCACTCTGACCTTATTATGGTCTGAATCATAGATATGACTATTGCCAAATTATAAAATTCTTCATAATTATCAGTATTATAAATTACCCTCAACTCTGTATAATAAATTACCTTAAATTCCTCATCCTATGCCTCTTGGCTTTCCAGTGTGGGTGATCAATTCACACTAGAAAGTCAAGACAGAGTTCAGAGGTCATTCAAACCCTTCAAAGAAGTGTTCCATTTTATAGTATAAACTAAGTATTAACCACAGTCAAAACATTTCGTAAATGTTTTGCATCCCCAGTGTACAGTAAGTCCTCATTACATTTCTTCTCAAAATAAATCACGTGTTTACCCAAAACTCACATATAAAACCAAAAACTTCAGAAAGTTCCATGTGTGTGTTCGTTTAAGACTTATCATCTTTGACCCGTTAAAACCCCCTGAAATCAAAATAACAACCCTATATAACCATTATAATAGGTGGGTTGTGTGTGGTTATTTGAAAAACCCTATTGGAAAACAACAAACAAAACTAGCCAGGCCTTATTTAATTTGGTAGCTCCCTCTTATGACCTAATTATAAGACTGACGAATTTTACTAACTGCTCCCCCTAGCCCACAGACTTTTGAAACATCCCAATGAGAGATAAGAAAATCCCCCTTTTCCTGGAAGAGAAAGTATACATTTCGTTAACATCCAATTATAATCAGCAATCCAAAAATATTAATTTCACACAAAACATGATGCAGATATACCCTGTCCTCACATCAATAATTGTTTGTTTCCATCTAATTCCTCATAACTACTCCAGCAGAAGATTACATAAAATCTCTCAAAAGATGAAAACCACTCAAGGTTCTTTGAGTATTTTTAATGATGACTCTTAATACCTCATTCTTTTTAATTCTCACAATGATTATCAAACCCCAAAATCGGCTTCATTTCATCCCATATCATATTACTATCTACCCCTTAGATTGTTTCTTTCACTAAACGTAATATTTGAGACATTCACAAATATATTCACTAACTACGCGTGAAGAATCAATGATATTCCAAGCGTCGATTAAAAAGTTGTTTGAGACGTGATCTCCTACACCTTCCTTAACATACCACGTTTCATTGAGTTGACTACACCTTCTAATATTAACCTATAAACCCTTTTTGGTAATGTAATAATCTCCACTTGTTGCATTGATGTTTTAAAATAAAAACCCATTGTTTAATAAATTCAGAACTTACAAAAAAAATTTACTACTTCCCTATCAGCATAATAGTAAAAACTACCTCCCATTGTTCAACGTACCAGAAACAGATTATCGTTTTTAGAATGAATTAGCTGTCTGCATAACTCACTGATGGTTAAACAAACTATAGAATTTAATAATAATAATAAAAAAATGGTCAAAGAACGTTCCATATTCAACTATTCAGATATCTGCTCCACATTACCCCCTGCATCCTTTACATCCTGATATAGCACAGCAAGCACTACTCTCTTTCACCCGCTTACTAAATCATGGCATCAGTCAATTCTATCCACAAACCACTACTACCTAATAACATATTTGCATTCACATAACTAGACAGCATTATTTTCATATTAGTCAACTCAAACAATCCAATTCAACCTTTCTCATCTCTCAATTAACCTATTTTCCTTTTCAAACAATCCAATTCGACATTTCTCATCTCTCAATTAACCTACTTTCTTTTTCAAACAATCCAATTCGACATTTGTCATCTCTCAATTAACCTATTTTCCTTTTCAAACAATCCAATTCGACATTTCTCATCTCTCAATTAACCTATTTTCCTTTTCAAACAATCCAATTCGACATTTCTCATCTCCCAATTAACCTACTTTCCTTTTCACACAGAAAACCCTCTACAATCTCTTTTATCCTCTACTGCTGTCTTTCCATCTAACGGTACTTTAGCAGGTTACAAATTATTGTTAAGTTATAGTCAAAACAAATAAAACCTCCATTCACAGAGATGCCACTGAAACTACTATGTTATCCTAGCCGCCATGGGTTGGTAGGACAATCTCTTTCGTATAATCTTATCAATTAAATCAGTGATTCAGGTCAACAGCATCAATGTAACAGTTTTGCTTCCTTCCCTACATGGTCTTGAACCAGGGACCCTCTGCACACATTAACAACAGTCATTCAAACAAAAGGCGCAACCTTGCAGAGCAAGGCAGACAACACCTTCAAGGTTGCAGAGCAAGTTACGTCACCAATCTAAACGCTACTAGTTAACACCACTAACTAGCTCCCCATTTCACACCGTTAACACTCACCACCCTTTTACCTCCTCCCTTTCCGCAGCAACCAGTGATCTGGGTACACCAAACTTAACCCATTATGACACTTACAGCTCTCTCACGTTCAGCCAACCCCGGTTGCTAACACCCACAGATCAAACAGCGTTCTGCCTTTCCCTCTATCGTAGGGTTTAAAAAACGAACTTTACAACTTTAACAATCCTAGATGGCTGTAGTAGCTTCATGTTTGGGTTCGGTTTATCTGTTAGGATATTGGGTCAGTAATATTTCTGTAGTTACCTCAGCTAAAAGTTTCTATATTCCTCAGTTAATGTTATCTTTCATACTCTGCTTCTTTCCAACACAGCTTTTTTATCCCTGGTGTTTTTTAAAACTCTTTTTATACTCTTTGTCCCGTTGCTTCACTTCCCATTTTAAGAAAACACCCTCTCTTCCCTGTGCTTCGTCACTATCCTACACTATTATTTAGAAGTCAGCAGATCTAGGTAACTGGTTTGCTACAAGTAACAAACCAAACACTTGCTGTAGTTGAGAAGCGTATTTTGAATTTATATCCATATTATCAATATCCAGTTTATTGACAGACATTACGCCACCATTCCCCATCGTTTAATCTAGCACACCATAATGCAACGCAAAAAAAATTACTACCACGAAATCGTCTCGCTAAACCAGCACGCTGATAAATCTTCAATTCTACAACACCAAAAATAAATACTTTGTAGTATCTGTCTAAGCAACACATACCACCAGTAGAATTACACTCAGAAACCCAGATTGGTTTACTCTATGCTATTGCCCCAATGCTATTGAAATGACACAGAAATCACACAAATAGTGCAATTATACTGTCTTATCTTCTCACCATCCGATACAAAACGAAGTTCCTTCACTACATCACCTTACCTCTGCAATGAAAATTAGTTTCATAGAAACCCCAAATTGGCTTTATAATATGTTATAAGTTACGTCTATAAATTCTAGTCCTTATGGGTAGTTCATTTCTTAACCCTTATCTCTATCAAATTATCCATCAACGGCTCAAACTCAGAAAACCTTTATTTATTATTTCCCACCGCTGACGTACGTCTACATTTGGGTGAGCAAGTTGATACATACATATTATTCAAATGATCACTGTATCACCTCTCTAGTAATCGATTACAACCACATAAAATTCATCCTATTTTCACATCGTCACATACTCCATATAGAACATTAGAAACTCCTAGGTACTCACATCAAACAATCCTTTCCTGTTTTTTTTTAACGATTCTTAATCGACACAAATCAATTTCTTCAAACAAACTCCCAGCGGAACCGAAACAACCAGACTGTAGTGTCAAGGACACTGACCTTCCTGTCATTGGATCCTCACCAATTTTCTAACCTTCAGGAAACTCCGTCAAAGTCAAGCCTCTCATTAAAACATATATAATTTTCCACTACACTCTAAAATAACCTCACGCTCTCCATACCACTCCTTGATATTATATGATTGGCATTGGTGTACGGAACCACAATATAATGTTATATCAAAGCTTATTATCCAAACTTATATCAAATCATCATACACATTCATAACAAAAAATGGTGGCATTGAGTTGACTTAAAAGGTCTCTTCCCATTAACGCCATAGGAGTTGCAGCGCTTTCTATACATGAACGTTGAAAAATAATATCCTCCAAATCAATTTGTAATAGGAGAGATATAGGATCAATTTGCATAGTTCCACTAATTCCGATAGACTGGACTTTCTGATTACTTACAGGACACCTTCAATCTTGTTGCCTTAAACATGACATAGTTGCCCCTGTATCTATTAGAAATTGAATTATTTTACCAGATACACATAAACTTAACTGTGGTATATCTAATGGACTAACCGAAATATGAAATTGTGGTGCATTGATCATGTGTTTAACCTCCTCCCTGCTTATCGGTCTTGTGGTGCATTGATCATGTGTTTAACCTCCTCCCTGCTTATTGGTGTTGTCGTGCATTGATCGTGTGTTTAACATCCTCCCTGCTTATCGGTGTTGTATGTCATTGTCCCCATAATAGATTACCCGGCCTTCTCCTCTCTAGGTGTATTCTGGGAATTAGGGTGCGGTTGGGCAGGAGTCCCATTTCCCCTCTCTCTATCTCCATATCTTCGTCTCTCCTCATCCTGTATTCTAACGTTACAGTCTCCAACCCAATGTCCCCAGTGTTTAAAATAATTGCAAGTATCCCTGTCTCTGTTAAAGCTCCTTCTTCCTCCTCTGGAATTACCATTGGACCTGCCTCTTCCTCCATTATTATCCTTCCCCTGCTTCAACCAAAACTTACATCATTTTATTTGCTAATCTATTGTTTAAATCGACATTTTGGTTTTTGTTTTGATTATTGTAAATATCATTTCATATTCATTTTCCACCCACTCTCTAGTATCTAATGTTGTCAGTGTTTATTCATCCTGTCTGACCTCTAAACCTTCTTTCTGCCGTGTCTAAAGCTCTACCAAACCTTTGGAACCACAATGGACCTGCATTCCTCACACCACCGTTTGGTCTCAAAGTTATCATATATTTTGACCTGATTTTAGGATTTAGTATATATTTTTTCTTCCAAACCCCCATAAGATTGTATAAATAACCAATAATATTGTCACTATCCTCTTCTACGTCTTCCCCTGTACTAGAAGCTCAAATCAAATCAAATCAAATCAAATTTTATTGGTCACATGCGCCGAATACAACAGGTGCAGACATTACAGTGAAATGCTTACTTACAGCCCTTAACCAACAGTGCATTTATTTTAAACAAAAAAGTAAGAATAAAACAACAACAAAAAAAGTGTTGAGAAAAAAAGAGCAGAAGTAAAATAAAGTGACAGTAGGGAGGCTATATATACAGTAAAATAAAGTGACAGTAGGGAGGCTATATATACAGGGGGGTACCGTTGCATAGTCAATGTGCGGGGGCACCGGCTAGTTGAGGTAGTTGAGGTAATATGTACATGTGGGTAGAGTTAAAGTGACTATGCATAAATACTTACTTAACAGAGTAGCAGCAGAGTAAAAAGGATGGGGTGGGGGGGCAGTGCAAATAGTCCGGGTAGCCATGATTAGCTGTTCAGGAGTCCTATGGCTTGGGGGTAGAAGCTGTTGAGAAGTCTTTTGGACCTAGACTTGGCACTCCGGTACCGCTTGCCGTGCGGTAGCAGAGAGAACAGTCTATGACTAGGGTGGCTGGAGTCTTTGACAATTTTGAGGGCCTTCCTCTGACACCGCCTGGTATAGAGGTCCTGGATGGCAGGGAGCTTTGCCCCAGTGATGTACTGGGCCGTACGCACTACCCTCTGTAGTGCCTTGCGGTCAGAGGCCAAGCAGTTGCCATACAAGGCGGTGATGCAACCAGTCAGGATGCTCTCGATGGTGCAGCTGTAGAATTTTTTGAGGATCTGAGGACCCATGCCAAATCTTTTTAGTCTCCTGAGGGGGAATAGGCTTTGTCGTGCCCTCTTCACGACTGTCTTGGTGTGTTTGGACCATGATAGTTCGTTGGTGATGTGGACACCAAGGAACTTGAAGCTCTCAACCTGTTCCACTACAGCCCCGTCAATGAGAATGGGGGCGTGCTCAGTCCTCTTTTTTTTCCTGTAGTCCACAATCATCTCCTTTGTCTTGGTCACGTTGAGGGAGAGGTTGTTGTCCTGGCACCACACGGCCAGATCTCTGACCTCCTCCCTATAGGCTGTCTCATCGTTGTCGGTGATCAGGCCTACCACTGTTGTGTGGAGGCAGAATAGCGTTCGCTAACTGTGGATATAACCAATAATATTGTCACTATCCTCTTCTATGTCTTCCCCTGTACTAGAAACTGGAGGCTGAATAGAGTTCGCTAACTGTGGATATAACCAATCATATTGTCACTATCCTCTTCTATGTCTTCTCCTGTACTAGAAGCTGGAGGCTGAATAGAGTTCGCTAACTGTGGATATAACCAATCATATTGTCACTATCCTCTTCTACGTCTTCCCCTGTACTAGAAGCTGGAGGCTGAATAGAGTTCGCTAACTGTGGATATAACCAATCATATTGTCATTATCCTCTTCTACGTCTTCCCCTGTACTAGAAGCTGGAGGCTGAATAGAATTCGCTAACTGTGGATATAACCAATCATATTGTCACTATCCTCTTCTACGTCTTCCCCTGTACTAGAAGCTGGAGGCTGAATAGAGTTCGCTAACTGTGGATATAACCAATCATATTGTCACTATCCTCTTCTACGTCTTCCCCTGTACTAGAAGCTGGAGGCTGAATAGAGTTCGCTAACTGTGGATATAACCAATCATATTGTCACTATCCTCTTCTACGTCTTCCCCTGTACTAGAAGCTGGAGGCTGAATAGAGTTCGCTAACTGTGGATATAACCAATCATATTGTCACTATCCTCTTCTACGTCTTCCCCTGTACTAGAAGCTGGAGGCTGAATAGAGTTCGCTAACTGTGGATGTAACCAATCATATTGTCACTATCCTCTTCTACGTCTTCCCCTGTACTAGAAGCTGGAGGCTGAATAGAGTTCGCTAACTGTGGATATAACCAATCATATTGTCACTATCCTCTTCTACGTCTTCCCCTGTACTAGAAGCTGGAAGCTGAATAGAGTTCGCTAACTGTGGATAAATTCCTTTCATACTTTCAGATCCTTTTATAGCCCCTTGTGGACTGACTCTTTTCATAAGGTAGATTATGTTGCTCCATTGCCAAATTACCTAATTTCTTAACTGACTTTTCCTCCTTCCTAATGATATTTACAGTCCATTGTGCACTCATTAAATCCCATGATTTATACACCTCTTTCATGTCATTTAAAATCCCATTTCAGGTACCTTATGGCTGTATTATCAATTATATACTTTCGCTCTACTTGTAATTTAACCCTTTTAAAACTACCAGCTTGAGGATTGTCATTATCTGTCCATGCTGATAAATCACTAAGATATAGTTCCACATAGAAAAATCCTAATTTACTTAACATCCATTTGCACATTGTCTGATTTTCAATACTTTTAAAAGATACTTGTTTTAAATGCGGATTTGTCTGTAATAATTTCATCATTTCCCTTCTCTCGTTTCGAGGTAAAATGAAGCTCTGATTTACTCTTAAAAAATGAAAGTCTGCTTCCCTGTTAGTTCGGCTGTAAACTGCATCCTGTTTGTTTAGACGCCAATCTGTTATGACCAGTTTCTCTGGTATCTCGTACTTCAGGATGTAAGAGAGTAGTCGACCACTTAGATGGAGAGTTGATTCATTGTTATTTAATGGTTACAGTACTGGATTCAATGACAAGCGGTACGGGCGTAGCCTCTTGTCATCTGAACGACTTCCATAGAAAACCTCTCAGTTTATATAATGCTCTCCGAGCTACTTCCATCCCACAGTTGCCAACCATTATTGAGTGTCACTCATCTCCTACAATAGGATCCCCATACATAGTATCGTGTGGCACCCTAGCCAGGCCATTCGATCATATACTCTTTCTAAGATTAGCAACAGTGGCCCCTAATCTATCTTGGCACGCCGACCTTCTGGCCCCCCATCCGTGACCGACACAACACATGGCGTGTCCTTCTCCTCTCTCTCACCTACAGCTGATGACTTTAAAGACATTAATAAATGCTCTATCAAAAGACGTTATATCAAATACCTTCCTAATATTGAGTTACCTCCCCACTTTTGTCCTCAGAACAGCCTCAATTCGTCAGGGCATGGACTCTACAAGGTGTTGAAAGCGTTCCACAGGGATGCTGGCCCATGTTGACGCCAATTCTTCCCACAGTTGTGTCAAGTTGGCTGGATGTCCTTTGTGTGGTGTACCATGAGCGTGAAAAACCCAGCAGCGTTGCAGTTCTTGACACAAACCGGTGTGCCTGGCACCTACTACCATACCCCGTTCAAAGGCACTTCAATATTTTGTCTTGCCCATTCACCCTCTGAATGGCACACACACACAATCCATGTCTCAATTGTCTCCAGGCTTAAACATCCTTCTTTAACCTGTTTCCTCCCATTCATCCACAAGTGACATCAATAAGGGATCATAGCTTTCACCTGGATTCACCTGCTCAGTCTGTCATGGAAAGAGCAGGTGTCCTTAATGTTTTGTCCACTTAAGTGTAAATTGCACAATAACGATCCATTGATGGATTTTCTTATGTAGTCTATTGTTTTCTCTGTATTGAACCTGCCTGCCACCCACCCGCCTGGGGACTGTGGGTTATGAGACAACCCCCGCATCACTAGCTTGCATGTTCTGCAGCCTTGTAGAGATAGGGAGGGGATGACTGGGAGGCAGGTTGGCATTTATTGTCATGAATCTTGCCCTGGAGGCAGTTCTGCAAAGTGGTCACTAGCTGGCGCAGGCATAAAGTAATAATATCTGATTTTAATGCTAACCTTAACCTCACTGCTAATCCTTACCTTAAATTAAGACCATAAAACAAAATTATTTTCCACAAATGTTTACGATATAGCCAATTTTGACTATGCAGCTGGCATATCTAGAGGAAATTGCGCAGTTCTGCCTCCAGGGCAAAATTCATGACAAAAGTCAACCTGTGACTGGGAGAGGACAATGTAAAATCGATAACGACATTGTTTTGACAATTAACATGCTTTTTATTATGAAAAGTACAATATATCCATGCACAATTGTACAATTATGGAGCATATGTCCGTATACAATTGTACAATTAGTTTTTCAACATAAAATACATAAATCAAATTATCAAATTGGTATTTTAACGGTGTTATTGTAAGAGTTTAAATTTTTTAACAGAGGATACTGTCACGGTTCAGACAGACGACCAGAGGACCACAATTGCGTCACACCAGAAAGTTTATTAAACTTAAGGGAAAAGGGTAGTAGGGAGTGAATGAAGGCTCCAGGGGTAACAGGGATCCCGTCCAATGTGCTGGGTCTGTGCCCCCCCCAGTGGCAGCGATGCGTCCTATGAAGCCGGTGGTGGGTGGTCCAGAAGTCCTGGGGGGGGGAGACACAGACACAACAGGGCGGAATGAAACCAGGCAGCAGTACAGTTCAAGGGAAATCCAAAATACGTAGTAGCAAGGCAGAAGGCTGGTCAGAGTTACCGGGATTGAAGAGTAGTCAGGAGTCGTAAAGGCAGAAGCAGGTCTGGATCTCCTGAGGCAGAAGAGTATCCAAAAAACAGGCAGGTCCGGGGTCACAAAACCAGGGTGAGCCAGAAGCGCGAGCAACCAGGTTCCGGGTGTGAGCTTTGCAGACGATCTGACACCGGAGAGCTGAAAGACAGGGCCTTAAATACTGGGAGAGGTAGTGGGTAATGCAGCGCAGCTGGCAGAGTAATTAGAGCAGAGCAGAGCAGGGACAGGTGGAGCTAGTTAGGCTGAGTAGAGAGAGTGGTGAGCAGAGTGGAAGAAAATTAAGGTGGTAACCCGGTGGAGTGAGAGGCCCATGACAGAACCCCCCCCCCAAGGGACGGCCCCAGAAGTCCCAAGAGCAACACCACGCCGGGCGGGAGGAGGGGAGCCGGAGGAGGGCTAGAACTCCTCCGAACGGTCCGAGTGAACGTCCTCATCCTCGGAGGAAGCCGGAGGGCCGTGGTCGGGAGATGGGACAGGTCCCGAGACAGGATCAGGCACAGGACAGGAAGCCGAGCGGGCAGGACGGTTAGGGACCCCTCTGGGGCGGCCCCTACGGATTGCAGGTTGATCAGGATGCCGTTGGTGGAAAGCGGTGATGAGAGTCCTATCCACAATCCGACTAGCTGGCACCCAGGTCCTCTCCTCAGGTCCATAGCCCTCCCAGTCAATGAGGTACTGGAGACCCCTACCCCTCCGTCTGGACCGAAGCAGGCGGCGGACGGTGTAAACCAGACCACCATCGACAAGCCGTGGAGGAGGAGGACCAGGCGCAGCAGGGACCAGCGGACTCTCATGGATGGGCTTAATCTTAGACACATGGAAAGTGGGGTGCACCCTCAGGGAATTAGGCAGTTGGAGCCGGACAGCAGTTGGGCTAATCACTCTTATGATAGGGAATGGGCCAATGAACCGAGGTGCCAGCTTCTGCGACTCCACCCTGAGTGGCAGGTTCTTCGATGACAACCACACCCTTTGACCAACATGGTAGGTGGGAGCAGGAATTCTCCGACGGTTGGCCCCGGTAGTGTAGCTGGCAACGGATCTGAGGAGTGTGGCTCGGGCTTGTGACCAGGTGCGGCGACATCGACGGGCAAAAGCAAGTGCAGATGGGCAAGTAACCTCCTCTTCCTGGCTGGCAAATAGAGGAGGCTGGTATCCATAAACACATTGGAAAGGGGACATACCGATGGCAGAGCAGGTCAGAGAATTGTGTGCGTACTCCACCCATGTCAATTGCTGCGACCAGGAGTGGGGGTTGCGTGAAGTCATGCATCGCAGTGCCTTCTCGAGCTCCTGATTAGCCCGCTCTGACTGCCCATTGGATTGGGGATGGAATCCGGAAGTCAGACTGACTGTGGCTCCCAGCAGGTGACAGAACTCCTTCCAAAAAGCGGAGGAGAATTGTGGACCACGGTCAGAAACTACATCCTTAGGCAGTCCGTGGATCCGGAAGACGTGTTCCAGGACCACCTGGGCGGTCTCCTTGGCGGTTGGGAGCTTGGGGAGGGGAATGAAGTGTGCCATCTTGCTGAAACGGTCAACGATGGTGAGAATGACGGTCATGCCACTTGAAGGGGGCAGCCCCGTGACAAAGTCAAGGGCGATGTGAGACCAGGGACGTCTGGGCACAGGCAGGGGCTGCAGCAATCCGGCTGGGGGCTGGCAGGACGACTTGTGTTGGTTGCAGATGGGGCAGGCTTGGACGAATCCCCGTACATCCTTCCTCAGAGAGGGCCACCAGAACCTCTGGGCGAGCAGGTTGTAAGTGCGGGTGGAGCCAGGGTGACAAGCTAGGCGGGAGTCATGTCCCCACTGAACGACCTGGGACCTCAGGTCTTCGGGGACAAAAAGGCGGTCAGCTGGGCAAGTGCTGGGACCTGGCTGGTTACGGAGAGCCTCCAGCACCTGTTCCTCAACAGCCCAGGTCAGAGCTGCAACGATGCAGGGACTTGGCAGAATCGACACAGGGTCCTTGGAGGGGGTGTCATCCTTCTGGAATTGACGGGAGAGGGCGTCTGGCTTGGTGTTGCGTGATCCAGGCCGGTATGACAGAGTGAAATTAAACCTGGTGAAGAACAGGGCCCAGCGGGACTGCCTGGAGTTCAACCGTTTGGCCGTGCGGATGTACTCCAAGTTCTTATGATCGGTCCAAACGAGAAATGGAATGGTGGACCCCTCCAGCCAGTGACGCCACTCCTCCAAGGCAAGCTTCACAGCCAGCAGCTCACGGTTCCCTATGTCGTAATTGCACTCAGAGGGGGACAACCGACGTGAGAAAAAGGCACAGGGATGGAGCTTCCTATCCTCCGCAGCCCACTGAGAAATCACAGCACCAACTCCCACATCCGAGGCGTCCACCTCCACAATGAATTGCCGGTCCACATCAGGCATCTGGAGGATGGGAGCGGAGGTGAACCTCACCTTGAGGGTACTGAAGGCCTTGTCGGCTGCTGGGGTCCAGGTGAAGGGTTGCTTGGTGCTGGTTAGAGCAGTGAGAGGGGCAGCAACGGTACTGTAGTTCCGGATAAACTTCCTATAGAAGTTAGCAAACCCCAGAAACTGTTGCAGCTTCTTTCTGTTCTCCGGAACTGGCCATGAAGTGACTGCTGATACTTTGGCAGGATCCATTTGGATACTTCCCTCTGCCACTATGTACCCCAGGAAGGCCACTGTCTTGACGTGAAACTCACATTTCTCTGCCTTGGCGTAGAGGGAATTCTCCAGAAGACGATGAAGGACTTGCTGGACATGGCGGGTGTGTTCAGACAGGTTTCTGGAGTAGATTAAGATGTCATCCAGGTAAACGAAGACAAACTTGTTTAACATGTCCCGCAGTACATCATTCACTAGAGCCTGGAACACAGCAGGAGCATTGGTGAGGCCAAAAGGCATAACCAGATACTCGTAGTGGCCTGTTGGTGTATTGAATGCGGTTTTCCATTCATCTCCCTCCCGGATCCGCACTAGGTGGTAAGCGTTTCTGAGATCCAACTTGGTAAAAACAGTGGCTCCCTGGAGCAACTCAAAAGCAGAGGTGAGCAGAGGCAGAGGGTAACGGTTTTTCACTGTGATGTCGTTGAGTCCCCTGTAGTCGATGCAGGGGCGAAGAGATCCGTCCTTCTTCCCCACAAAGAAGAAACCAGCACCAGCAGGAGATGAAGATGAACGGATTAATCCTGCGGACAGGGAGCCATTGATGTAGTCCTCCATGGACTTTCTTTCAGGAGCAGACAACGAATAAAGACGACCCTTTGGAGGAGCTGTTCCAGGGAGGAGGTCGATGGCACAGTCGTACGGTCGGTGAGGGGGCAGAGATGTGGCTCTTGCTTTGTTAAACACCTCTCTGAGACCATGGTAGCATTCTGGGACATTGGAGAGGTCAGGAGCGGAGTTAGTAGGTACTGGCCGAGGGGGTAGTGCGGCAGCAAGCAGGCAGGTTCGGTGGCAGTCCTCTCCCCACTCCCTGATCACCCCGGTCACCCAGTCGAGCTGAGGGTTGTGCCGGCGGAGCCATGGGTAACCCAGGATGAGGGGTTGGCCTGGAGAGGGGAGCAGGTGAAACTGGATAGTTTCTTGATGGTTTCCGGACAGACCCATCGAGACCGGGGCCGTGACATGAGTGACCGATCCGAGTAAGTGTCCGTCCAGTGCCCGGGCAGGAATAGGAGGTGTCAAACGGAGGTTCTCCAGTCCCAGTTGGCGTGCCAGCTTGATGTCCATTATGTTGGCTTCGGCGCCAGAATCCACCAGAGCAGCCAGGGTGTGAGTTGAGTCAGAGAGGCGGAGGTGAACTTGCAGCAGAGGTTTGCGGTCGGAGGACTGGATGGTCATTGAACTCAACCGGACTCCCCCTATGCCCGGTGAGCTTCGGCCCTTTAAAGGGCAGGTTACCACACGATGTCCATCACCTCCACAATAGAGGCAGAGGTTTGAGGTGAAGCGGCGCTGGCGCTCTGCAGGAGTGAGAGAGGCTCGCCCAATCTCCATAGGCTCAGACTGATCAAGCTGACCTGGGTGAGTGGCAGTAGATGACAGGAGCCCAGTCGGATCTCTCCGAATGCCGGTAGTAGGTGGACCTTGGCGCCCCCTCTCACGACGACGGGTCTGTATCCTTCTGTCGATCCTGACAGTCAGTGCGATGGCTTCATCAAGAGTGGAAGGCAGTTCATGGGAGACCAACTCGTCCTTGATATAGTCAGCCAAACTATGGAAGAACGCGTCCACCAACGATGGTGTGTTCCAAGAACTTCGTCTAGCCAGGGTTCGGAAGTCGATGGAATGGTCTGCGACTGTACGTCTGCCTTGTCGAATACTGAACAGTTCACGAGACGCCTCTGCGGTGGGTGAATCCAGGTCAAACACCTTCAGCATCTCCTCAGCAAACAGGTCGAAGGTTGCACATGCGGGGGTTTGACGTTCGAACTCTGCTGTTCCCCAGAGTCGAGCTCGGCCCGTCAGGTGAGTGATGGCATACCCAACTTTAGCCCCCTCCGTGGCGAAGGTCCTTGGCTGCAAGGAGAACTGAAGTCGGCAGCTAGTCAGGAATGGCCGGACCTGGGTTGAATCGCCGTTGAACCGCTCGGGGTTTCCAATCTTGGGTTCCGGAGCAGCGGCTGCAATGACCGGGGCAGGTAACTCGGGGGCAGGGCTGGTGGGCAGACTGGCTGGGGTAAGGTTGGTGAGGAGTTGAACGATCATGGCGAGTTGTTGTTGCTGCTGCTGGAACTGCTGCTCATGCTCCTCGGTTTCCATGTCGGGGAAAGTGTGCGCTGAGTCCATAATGGTCAGATCGTACTGTCACGGTTCAGACAGACGACCAGAGGACCACAATTGCGTCACACCAGAAAGTTTATTAAACTTAAGGGAAAAGGGTAGTAGGGAGTGAATGAAGGCTCCAGGGGTAACAGGGATCCCGTCCAATGTGCTGGGTCTGTGCCCCCCCCAGTGGCAGCGATGCGTCCTATGAAGCCGGTGGTGGGTGGTCCAGAAGTCCTGGGGGGGGGAGACACAGACACAACAGGGCGGAATGAAACCAGGCAGCAGTACAGTTCAAGGGAAATCCAAAATACGTAGTAGCAAGGCAGAAGGCTGGTCAGAGTTACCGGGATTGAAGAGTAGTCAGGAGTCGTAAAGGCAGAAGCAGGTCTGGATCTCCTGAGGCAGAAGAGTATCCAAAAAACAGGCAGGTCCGGGGTCACAAAACCAGGGTGAGCCAGAAGCGCGAGCAACCAGGTTCCGGGTGTGAGCTTTGCAGACGATCTGACACCGGAGAGCTGAAAGACAGGGCCTTAAATACTGGGAGAGGTAGTGGGTAATGCAGCGCAGCTGGCAGAGTAATTAGAGCAGAGCAGAGCAGGGACAGGTGGAGCTAGTTAGGCTGAGTAGAGAGAGTGGTGAGCAGAGTGGAAGAAAATTAAGGTGGTAACCCGGTGGAGTGAGAGGCCCATGACAGGATACATCAAAAACAGTACAAAAAAGTATGTTACTTTAACGTCAACTGATAACGTCCCACTATAACTTCATGGGAGTCTAGTGGAAAGACTGCATGTTGCTTTGGGTGGATTCATCAACATTTGCAGAATATTCCTGTAATGTCAGATGGCATCTTGTCAGACGGCAACAGCCTAGTCGGCTGCAGACACTCATAAGGAGTTCAAGTAGTTTATTTGCCATTTGCAGGTATTAAAAGTAATACATACATTGTAATTCCTTGTTGGAGCTCATATAGGACAGTACATACCAGTGGAGGCTGCTGAGGGGAGGACGGCTCATAATAATGGCTGGAACGGAGACAATTAAATGGCATCAAACACATGGAAACCATGGAAACCATGTATTTGATGTATTTGATACCATTCCACTCAATCCGCTCCAGCCATTACAAGCCTGTCCTCCCCAACTAAGGTCCCACCAACCTCCTGTGGTACGTACACACAAACAGTAAAATATATCATAAGAACATCAATAAAAAATGCAAAGTGGTGAGATCATAAAAGGAAAAAAATGTTATGTCATGTTCTAAAAGTCTGATGGAAACAGTTTAGGTTGCTTGATTTAACAGGCAGATAGAACTGGGATAGAAGCTGTTCTGGAACCTGGGATCCAGAAACTGCCTAGCAACCACTGGTCCTCACTAGACTGGTGCCCTGCATGTCTATTTGTTCATTGGAGTTTATCAGGTTTTGAAGTGATGTCTGTGTTTGTTGGACACTTAGTGCTGGAATGAGGTGTCTGTTTGTTCCCAATTCTGTCAGAAATGATGGTCCTCATTTGAAGGTCCTGTGTCAAGGTCCTCACTATTATAGGAAGATGTGTGAGTGTGTGTCCAGTGTGTGTGTGTGTCCAGTGTGTGTGTGTGTGTCCAGAGTGTCCAGTGTGTCTGTGTGTCCAGTGTGTGTGTGTGTGTCTCCTGTGTGTGTGTCCAGTGTGTGTGTGTATGTCCAGTGTGTGTTTGTGTCCAGTGTGTGTGTGTGTGTCCAGTGTGTCCAGTGTGTCTGTGTGTCCAGTGTGTGTGTGTGTGCGTGTGTCCAGTGTGTGTGTGTGTGTCTCCTGTGTGTGTGTCCAGTGTGTGTGTGTATGTCCAGTGTGTGTGTGTGTCCAGTGTGTGTGTGTGTGTCCAGTGTGTCCAGTGTGTCTGTGTGTCCAGTGTGTGTGTGTGTGCGTGTGTCCAGTGTGTGTGTGTGTGTCTCCTGTGTGTGTGTCCAGTGTGTGTGTGTATGTCCAGTGTGTGTGTGTGTCCAGTGTGTGTGTGTGTCCAGAGTGTGTGTCCAGTGTGTGTGTGTCCAGTGTGTGTGTATGTGTCCAGTGTGTGTGAGTGTCTGTCCAGTGTGTGTGTGTGTGTGTCCATTGTGTGTTTATCCAGTGTGTGTGTCCAGTGTGTGTCCTGTGTGTGTGTGTGTGTCCAGTGTGTGTGTGTGTGTGTGTGTCCAGTGTGTGTTTGTGTCCAGTGTGTGTGTGTGTCCAGTGTGTGTGTGTGTGTGTGTGTGTGTCTCCTGTGTGTGTGTCCAGTGTGTGTGTGTGTGTCCAGTGTGTGTGTGTGTGTGTGTGTCTAGTGTGTGTAGTGTGTGCGTATCCAGTGTGTGTGTCCAGTGTGTGTCCAGTGTGTGTGTGTGTGTCCAGTGTGTATGTGTGTGTCCAGTGTGTGTGTCCAGTGTGTGTCCAGTGTGTGTCCATTGTGTGTCCAGTGTGTGTCTGTGTGTGTGTCCAGTGTGTGTGTGTGTGTGTCCAGTGTGTGTGTGTGTGTCCAGTGTGTGTGTGTGTGTGTGTGTGTGTGTGTGTCCAGTATGTGTGTGTCCAGTATGTGTGTGTGTGTGTGTGTGTCCAGTGTGTGTGTTCAGTGTGTGTCCATTGTGTGTCCAGTGTGTGTCTGTGTGTGTGTCCAGTGTGTGTGTGTGTGTGTCCAGTGTGTGTGTGTGTGTGTCCAGTATGTGTGTGTGTGTGTGTGTCAGTGTTACCATGGTTATTATTTACAGGGACACTGAGGAGTCATAATAAACCCAAAACCCTGGATAGAGGGGCTCAGTGAATGTGGAGTGGAATGTGTACAGGTGGGTCAGTGTGTCAGAGGAGACTCTGTAGAAGGACAGAGTGCCGGCTGGCCAGTCCAGATACACTCCTACTCTGTGGGAGCTGGAGGAGGGGACGTCTATGGTAGTGGACTTATTATTGTGACAGGCAGAGTAACTGTTGTCATGGCAGAACAGACTCCAGGACTTGTCATTGTATCCAATCACACAGTCATTACCCACTCCTCTCCTGCTGATTCCTTTATATGTCACTCCTATAACAGCCCCTCTCCCACTCCACTCTACCTCCCAGTAACAGCGCGCAGTCAGACCCTCTCTACACAGCACCTGTCTATAGAACTCAAATCTCTCTGGGTGATCAGGATACGGCTGCTTCTCTCTCCTACATGTCACCTTTCTGTTCTCCTCAGACAGAGAGAGGAATCTGTTTACTGTGTTTAGGTCCAGTGTGAGATCACAGACATCTGATGGATGAAACCAGACACAATATTAGAAATCATCATCATCCTGAACACACACACAAACACACACACATCCTGAACACACACACACACACACACACTGGATACACACTCACACTCACACTCACACCTCTATGCATGAACACACACACACACTGAACACACACACACACACACACACACACACACACACACACACATCCTGAACACACACACACTGGACACACACACACA